>NC_056725.1:1792970505-1792973713 GCF_019279795.1 Protopterus annectens | reverse complement strand
TATAATATATAGTTTATGTAGGCAAAGACTTAGAATTATTTTTACATTTTTAATATATTTTAGCAATTTTATGTTTTTGATTTGAACATATTAAATGCATTTTTCATTATGTACACAGAACTAAGCGATATTCAAATCCATTATATGCTATTATTTAAGAAATTAGTGCTGTGGCTTTAAGTATTTTTGCGCAATTTTTGAAATCACAATGTAACAGTCACTATAAATTGGTTCGATTTGAATGGATACATTGTTCTGAAGAAGACTGATGTTGTTCAGTTGAAAGCGCTTAACCCAGTTCGTGTTTTATGTCTTTTGCTGTAAAAAAGTAAACCACGTTACTACTGTTGACAGTACTTTCCCAAATAGGAGTAGATTGCAGATTGTCGTACTGGAACCAAACACCCTTGCATGCAAAGATGGACTCTGACTCTTTACTGTTGTGTTCTTGGTGTGTGAGCTGTGTCATTAAGTATTTCCTACTGGATATTGATTTGACATGTGGATATTAACTGTAGACTACTATATGTATAGGACATGTATTGAGGGCTGCTGTCCTGTAGTAATGGCATACCTATCAGTGTCAAATGTCTGTCTGTCAACACAGTCATCCTACTGCATAACCAGTTGGCTAGCTGATGTCTGTCCTCTGTACAGATGTGCAGATGTTGGGAATCCATCTTGGCTGCTTACAGGCAATCTATGCTTGAGTGACACTGACATGTCTACCCAGCTGTGTTATGAATGCCACAGCTAAGAATCCACACACTGTATGCATCACATGCCATGGATACCTCAACTACACTACCACAGTCAACAGAACATGCTTTGGTACAGTTTTCCAAGACAGACAGTGACCATGTTATGTAATACACGTTGCATACATGTCAACTGGAGCACCTCACTGGCCCTCTGCAAGAGGCAACTAGATGATTGGATGTTGCATGTAACTCTCATCCTGAGGATCACCCCCATGGCATCTGTTGATAGATGGCCTGGTGGCAAATGGCAGGTGGCATGATACCACTGTACACACATTCCCTACTCTTCCCATCTCTTCATGGACAATATCCTGGTACACACCTATGAACACCTGCACCTATGGACCCCAGTACTGACAAATGTGTACGTGTGGATTACTGAGGATAACAGTGTCTGTGTGTTTGTAGACCTGTAGTTGATAATACCCTGAGGCCTTTCACACCCACCGCAGCTGCCATTGCCATAGTTAGATATGGCTGCTGCTGTAATGGACATTACATGTACCTTGTTAAACTCTTCACCCTTTGGGCTACCTGGAGATTGCAGTACCAGCACAAGACTGTTGTACAAATGGGTTGATAGGTATGGGTTACCCTCTGAGTTCTGTCAAGTTTGTGTATGTGTGCAAGTGTGCATATTTGTAGGATACAGCATTCTGAGACCAATTTCTCCTAATACAATACACTTTGCCACGCAGTATTAGGGATAGTGATGTTGCTGACCATAGGAGAGCCATGACAATGCATCACGCTACTGTCCCTGTAGTATGTGCAATAGGTGCATATCCCTGTAGTAGCGCTGTTGAGATAGGCGAGGGGTTGTATTGCAGTCTTGATCCATGTATGATGGTGGGTATGTCAGAGTATTATCATGGGTTTCAGTGAGTACAATATCCAATGTGGGGTGTGGGTGCTGGGTATACTGTCTTTGCACCATGGTACCCCTAGTACATGTCCCATGTTCCACTGTATGGGGACCACTGTCACCATCAACCATAGAGGTAACTGATAACACTATCCAGCCCAGTGATGCATGTGCTGTGTGCAACTTATCTGTAACAGAATGGACACACTGACAAGGTAGTTAGGACTGATAAGCCCAGGTCTTTCAGATGTGTGTTTGACTGTTATGTGTTTGTCAATGTGTATATGACACTATGTCACACTATGTATTGTTCATAAACAACCAGTACATCCCCCATTACCATACTGCAGAGGGCCTGGTGATGTTCTTCACTTAACATGTAACACTTCATCCTAAAAGCTGTGTGGTGTGTGCAGTTAAGGGCACACACATCAGTAGCACTACATACTTAGGTAGGGGTTCTAGTCCCAGTTTTGCCAAGTAAGAGTGTGTGTGTGTATGTGAAGGGATTTACTTCAGTTTGCAGAATATACATGTTCCAGGAGGTCATCTGTCCGAGAACTGCCTGGCAAATGCTAACATTTCACAGATATTATCCTGTGGAAATTCATTCCATCACAAGTAATAGTAGATGTGTAAATGCCCTTTTCCCCACTGTATAGCTGTACAGCGATACTGCGGTTGGTATATATAGCTGGGTGGGGATCTTGTGGACACAGCCACCATCATTGCAGTCATTGTTGAGTGTATCCCCCACTTAGTTGGCTGTAATATTTTACAGTTCATGTTAACAGGTTAAGTAGTTGTCAATTACACTATCTGCAGTTCTACACCACCTCACACCCTCCAAAGGGTAGGGCTGCACCACCCACACCATCACACCTATATTTACTAAGTTGAGGATTGCACTACATTGGGGAAGGGGACATGTACCCTGCCAGTATCATCATCAATGACGCTGAACTAGCAGACTGCTTACTTCCCAATGTGTTGTTGTGCCTATTATGTCTTGGTGGAATTACATAGGTTAAAATAGTTTCCTTGCAAAAGTACATAGATCTATGTGTACAGTATTCTCTGTGTATTGCATCAACACCAAAGCCTGTGTGTGTGTTATACACAAACATGTGGTGTGTACCACCCAGTACACTTACCATTTTCCACTGTAGAAGGGCTGCTGACATCAGACACCATGCACTCACCTGTATACACCCCCAGATCTATCAGGCATGTAGCACATGCAGTAACTGTTATACAGACCTGTGACATGTGTTCAGCTGTACCCAGGATGTGGCACAGTCAAGGTGTCACCACAGTGCCATACCCCTTGTAGGAAACAACAGCAGACCAACATCCTGCTGACACAAGGACACCTACAACACAAACGGAATACATTATGGAAACCACAATCACTCAGTGTTAATAACAGCTGTAATGCAGCTACATATCCTGACATGTAAGCATTAAACTTTAGTGCTGAAAACATGTTACACAGCATTACATTGGTACACCGTAGTACAATCACCCTGTGCATGAGAACCATATTAGCCTGTCCCTGCATCGATGTTATGGATGACAAGGA
>NC_056725.1:1792888005-1792963005 GCF_019279795.1 Protopterus annectens | reverse complement strand
CTGTAAATCTGCATGTATGGTCCATCATTGATAAATCTGCAAACACTATATGTAATGCATTTACTCATCCGTGAGGCTCTGTTATCAAAATTTCCAGAACTTTTCTCAAATAAATCTTTTAAGTTATAGCTTCTACTGTTGATAAACCTTGGAACTAACCCTATTATATCTTTTATTTCTTGACTAAAAACACCATCCCACAAAGTGTGTATAATGTTCCTAACTTTTACCACTGTCGGGTTAAACTCCATAGCCATACTAGAGGAATAATTCTGACTGGGGTTGTTGTTATCATAAGCATTGGCTTTACCATAGTTTCTAGTATTATCCAAAAGAATAGGCATAAAATCACACGTTCTTCTCTTCTCAATCTGTTTACTAAAGTTATATAGTTATTCTATTGGGTATCCTCTAAACATATCTATCAGATTTGCTATTTCAACCCTAAAACAGGCTTCCTGACTTATTAGTCTGGACAACCGAATCATCTGCCCCTTGACCACATTTTTCTTTTGATAGTCAGGATGGCAACTATCATAGTGTAAAAAGAATTACTATATGTCTTTTTACGAAAAATACTTGAATGAATTCGGCCATCTTCTTTATATAACTGAATATCCAGAAACTCAATTTTGTCCATATCAATATGAATTGTAAACTTAAGAAACTCAGTTGTTTCATTCAAATAGCAAATAAATTCTTCAAGCTCAGGCTTAGAGCTCTTCCATAAGATAACAATATCATCCAGATATCATAAATACATCATAATTTTGGACTTATATTTTGATTTGAACACAAATTGCTGTTCCCAGTCTGCCAACACCAAGTTGCCATAAATGGGTGCACACCTGGCCCCCATCGCAATCCCAGTTGTCTGTTTATAATATTCACCATCAAACTGTATGAAATTATTAAGTAATACAATCTCCATTAATTCTACCAACAGGCTTCTCTTTACTTGATATAATTCACTGTATTTATGCAAACTACTACAAAACATATCCAACCTGATCTGGTGGGGGATCACAGAAAGCGAGTTGATGACATCTACTGTTACAAATCAATATTCCTCACTAGAATCCATATTAATATTCCTTATACAGTCCAAGCAATGCTATGAATCTTTAAGAATGTAAGGTAATTTTTCCAATGTATTCTTACATGTAATATCAATGTATAACGCCAGGAGCTTGGTCTTTGAGCCCCTAGCTGCAACAATAGGCCTAAACGGTGGACAATTTACATTCTTATGGAATTTTCAAATACCAGAAATTGAAGGAATAATGTGATGTTCAACAGAAAGATACTTAAATTCCTCATTTGAAATAATCCCCTCACACATGAATTCATACAGCTGCCAATCAATTTTAGTATAAGCTCTTTGTACATCAAATTTGGATACCATTTCATAGGTTTCTACATCATTTAATAATAGTCGCATTTTACATTCATAGTCAATATTTGTCATAATAATGACCCCTCCACCCTTATCGGGTTTCATAACCCTGTATTGGTTACTGTGTGTTAATTCCTTCAAACAGAACTGTTCTGCTGTAGTTAAATTGCTAATGGACAGTGTTTCCTCTTCTAAACATCTATATATTTGTGTTCCACAAAGGCGTTCAAAAACCATAATGACTGGATTATATGGTGGAATAAAAACACTACTTCTTTTAAGACTTAAATGTTTGTTGTCATATTCTGGAGAAATATTACCAAAAAAATAGCCTTAAATTAAGTAACCTAGTGTATAATCTAAGGTTAATAAGTAGTCTCCCAATCTCATATCTAAAGGTGGGAACAAAAAAAAAAAACCTCTTTTAAAAAGACTAACATGATTTTCAGTAATCATGAAGTCCGAATAATTATAAATCTTAAAATCATTGTCACCCTGCAACTTAAAATTTGTTATACTATTAGCACTGTCAACGTCACTGTGTTCATCAACATTAAAACAATAACTATTACTAGAAAACATCTTAAACATGGACCCATCATTTTGCATTTCATCACTAAACATTAAAGTAGAGTCTAATTGCTGTAATTTTCCTGAAGGTTGTGCCATTGATTGTAATGCATTTGGCATGGACCCCCCCCATCTTCCACTTTGTTGATAATTCTGTCATCTCGGGGGTCTCGTATCTGCATAATTCTGGTATTGCGCCCAGTTTCTTAACCGGTCTGAGTGCCTCAATGGTGGTGCAGTGTCTAAAAAAAGTGTCATTAATTTCACACATATCTGTTTGCACAACCTGCTGTTCATCACTAGGAGCTCTACTTGTCTCATTATTTAAACTGTCTCCACTCACAGGTTCATAGGTAGGTACTAGGCTATCAGCCCAAGGGCCTATGTAAGACTAGCCAACAAGGTTCCCTGGCTTACGCCACCCAAGAAAGTTATTTTCCTGTGCCACTGTCGAGCAGAGACACAGAAGTGATACCCGGGGTGTATTTCCTATTTCCCAAGCACTCATCAAGATTTTTCTTGAAGATTGCTAATGAAGAACTTTGCTTGACATAGATGGAAAGTCTCTGGGACAGGAATCTATCCCTCCAGCATGTCCTGTTTATTGTGGTGACAAGGTTTAGGTCCTTAGAGCGTGTAGCTCGGAGGGATTGGGATTTCTTTAGGTGTAGGATGTCCAACAGCTCTGGGTTTGACATAGCTTTATATGTTAGGCAGAGATCACCTCGGAGTAGGCGATATGCTACGGAGTAAAGCTGGAGTTTTTTGAGGTGGTCAGTGTAGGGCATTTGTTTGAGGCCAGTAATCCTCTTTGTGAAGTACTTCTGTGGCCTTTCCAGCTGCTGCAGATGTCTTGTGAGGTACATTCCAAAAGGGGCGTTGTACTCTATAATGGGTCTAATGAGTGTCGAGTAGAAAGGAACAATGACCTCTTTTTTCCTGGATGAGAACCCTTTTATGATGAGGTGTGCCATGTAGAAGGACTTCCTGACTACTGTGGCAATGTGACTATCAAAGGAGAGACTACTGTCCACCTGGGTCCCAAGGTCTGTTATCACACATTCAGTGTTAAGTAGATTGCTGCCTATGTGGTAGTTCATGGGTACAGAGTTTTTACCAAAGGGGATGACACTGCTCTTTTTGGCATTGAGCTTGAGGCCATGGCTCTGACACCAGGCATCTGTCTCAGGAGGCCCTTCTGTAGGATGTCCACATCATTTGGGGACTTGACTATGGCTCCTAGTTTGCAGTCATCTGCGAACTTCATTAGCCAGAGGCCTTCTGTGTTAGCCTGTACTTCAGAGAAGTAGATACCAAACAGGAGAGGTCCCAGGACGGAACCCTATGGTACTCCACTTGTCACTGCATTGCGGTACTCCACTTTTCACTTGTCATATTAGCTTCCATTCATTGAGAAGGGTATGCTCTCTTTTTTTTATATTCAAGAGTGTCTCTAACGATTTTCTTTTGCTTTCTCTCCAAACCATTTTTGACAAATTTATCCACATCCACAAGAATTTTGTCAAAGCCTGCCTTGTTAATGTCAAACAATAAGTCATTAAAACTACTATATTTTAAAGTCAACAATTCACTTTTAAGTTTAGTTAGTTTGGCAGTATTATCCCGGATAATTATCTGCATTAAATCCATACCTGTTCGATCATACAGCGCCAGCAAATCCTCAAATGCTTCCGAATTTTCTTGAATACCCATAGTAAGTTAAAAACTCTGTGTCCCCTCGGCACCTGTTTTAACTCAATAGATTGTTCCAAAAAGGTATTGTCCATCTGAAGAGATTTAAACTTCCTGGTTAACTTCTCAAAAAGTTGGAGCTGGGAATTAAAATTCCCAAAACTCGTACCTTGCTCCAAGAGTAACCCATTAGCCAATACAGGAGGGGCTAATAATGTCTCTAAATCGGGTAATACAGCTGCTGAGACTGGTTCCTGGCTCACTCGTCTCTCAGACCTTGCCGCTGCTCCGTTTGTCATGCTACCCTTCACACTCATTATAGGAAACCCAGAAGAACCTGGTGGCATGTGTAGCATAAGCAATTCAGCTTGCAAATTTGAAATGGTAACTCTACTGTTGTCACAAACATTCCCAGGACCATTTGCTTGCAGCAGAGTGATAATTTGTCGTGATAGCTCCGTATATTGAGCTATTAACCACTCCATTCAGTACGTTAAAACGCGGTACTCACAAAAATGAAATAAAAGGAGCTATTCAGCTCAACCAAAAATAATAGCATGTGCAAAGCTTTTCAGCTCAACAGGCTTTACAGCTGAAAGGAAACATACTCATGAAAATAAAATAAAAAGAGCTATTCAGCTCAACCAAAAAAATCAAAATATACAAAACTTTCCAGTTCAAAAGGCTTTTCAGCTCAAAATATAAGCCAGTATGCCCAACCTAATCAAGCAGATCCGTAGCAAAAACGACCATAACAGAATGGAATTGCAAAACTAATAAAAAAACAGATCCAAACCCAGGAAGAACAACAGCTTTAATGCAACATCAACAACCAAACTGACTAAGTGCTTTCACCCACAGCTGGGCTTCATCATCAATGCAACAATTATCCCTTAAATATTAATTAACCATCAATTAAATCACGAGTACCACAAAAAATGTTAAAAAGTTAACCCTCAAATAACCAAAATCAGTCAAAGCTATCCCTAATACATGACATACAGTAGTGCTGCCTACACAATAATGAAATTTTAAATAAATATCTACGATATATAAGTTAATACATAAAACTTGTTAAAAATTAAACACATGCATGTAAATGGGTGACAACTACCTATAACATAAAAATAATACTATGTGTATTATAAAAACTGAGATTTATATTTTAATACACAGGCTTTAGAAATACTATCATTAATGCCAGGAGCATGAGATGCATCAAGGTGTAACTGCCATAAACACTCTCTCACTTCAAGTAAGGTTTTGAGAGCCCCACCAAAATCTTTTTTGGGTAGCCTGTCAATAACAAAAAATAAATATTTTTTTAAATTAGAAAAATTCTTACTGTGATTAAATAAGGCATTGGTAGTTTTTTTTATTTTTAATATCCCTGTTATGCTCCAGTATACGAAGTCTTAATTTCCTTGTCATCATCCCTACATAAAATGCCGTACATGATAAGCATGTAGCCACATAGACAACCATGCTTGTATTACAGTTACAGTTTCCTGGACATTTTAATGTTCTCTTGTAACTGTAAATCTGCAGGTATGGTCCATCACTGATAAATTTGCAAACACTACATGTACCACATTTATTCATCTGTGTGGCTCTGTTATCAAAATTCCCAGGACTTTTCTCAAATAAATCTTTTAAGTTATAGCCTCTACTGTTGATAAACCTTGGAACTAACCCTATTATATCTTTTATTTCCTGACTAAAAACACTATCCCACATAGTGAGTATAATGTTCCTAACCTTTACCCTTGTCTGGTTAAACTCCATAACCATACCAGAGGAGTAATTCTGACTAGGGTTGTTGTTATCATAAACATTGGCTTTACTATGGTTTCTAGTATTATCCAAAAGAATAGGCATAAAATCACAAGTTCTTCTCTTTTCAATCTGTTTACTAAACTTATATAGTAAATCTATCGGGTATCCTATGTTCCTAAATGTATCTATCAGATTTGCTATTTCAACCCTAAAACAGGCTTCCTGACTTATTAGTCTGGACAACTGTATCATCTACCCCTTGACCACATTTTTCTTTTGATAGTCAGGGTGGCAACTATCATAGTGTAAAAAATAATTACTCTATGTTTTTTTATGAAAAATACTTGAATGGATTTGGCCATCTTCTTTATATAACTGAATATCCAGAAAGTCAAATTTGTCCATATCAATATGACTTGTAAATGTAAGGAACTCAGTTGTGTGTGTGTGTGTGTGTGTGTATATGTATCATTGGAATGTTTACTGCTTCCACATTGTACATTCCCTATGGTACACAGACTGTTCTGCATGATATATTATTGATGTCATCCTGACATCGTACAGCTGAGATGGATTACTTTTAACTTGTTGTGGTTATGTTGTGTAGGGTCCTGGGTATGAGACTTGCACGTGTTGGCATTGTGTTGCAAGGCAGATCTGTTTGGCTGTGGAGGAGGGAATGATATCAATAATTACAAGAGGTACTTATTTTGAGCCCCTCATCCCCATTAATGGTGCCTTTGGTCATATATTTATTTGTTGTGTTCTTTTATCTATATATATATATATATATATATATATATATATATATATATATATATATATA
The DNA here is from genome assembly GCF_019279795.1 of Protopterus annectens. Lineage (NCBI taxonomy): Eukaryota > Metazoa > Chordata > Ceratodontiformes > Protopteridae > Protopterus > Protopterus annectens. Next base: position 1,792,956,745 of record NC_056725.1, on the reverse strand, counting down.
TATATATATATATATATATATATATATATACACACATATATATATGTGTGTGTGTATATACACACACACACACACACACACATATATATATATATATATATATATATATATATATATATATATATGTATATATATATGTATATATATATATATATATATATATATATATATATGTGTATACATATATAAACATGCATATATGTATGGGACGTGTTTTTTTTGTGGGACAGATGCCCTTTTTTTTCTTAAGGTGAGAGTGGGATGTTAAGGAAGGATTATTGGTAAGTGTGGTGAGGGAGGTTTGGTAGGAGAGGTTGCATTTGCAGACAGACAAGACAGACAAGACAGCAGACAGGAGTGGTGTATGACACATGGGGGGGGTAAACACCTTGACGGGGATGGGGGTTGGGAATCTGAGGCTCATGAGCCCCCCAGATGGTAGTAGTGGCACTGATGTCCCCACCTGATGGCAGTCACCACTACTCCTTTACAGCCCCAAATGTGGCTTTGCTGGAGGGGCTGCCTACCCCTCTAGCTGCAACAGCCTGACCTCACCTGGCGCAGGTGGTCATCCAGCTCCGTCTGGAGGACACTGCACACCATGCCACAGACCTCGTCCTAGGTGCCAACGTCCTCACTGCACCCACTTGCGGGGGGGGGGGCGAACCCCATCCCCTGCAGCAGTTCCACCTGAGGGTGGTGCAGGACCAGCAGATGAGGGAGGTCTGGGTTGGGTCCCAGACATGCTGGGACCCGGTGCCTTGACCAGGTGGGGTGGGAGAGGCGGATCCGCTAGGATCTGCCTTTGCATATGTGTTATGGTGTGGAAATTAACAATGAATATTGGTTAGTTATTCACAACACATTACAACATTAATCAAAATAGCATGCATGGATATTCCCATTAACCCAAAACAGTGCAATTATAACAGTGCCATTAGCAAACAAAACCCATGCATATATGGAATGGCATTCAGGGTTGCAACAGCATGCCATTTAGTGGCATGTCAGGCAGGCAATAAGATGATTATTTAACAGGGGATATTAGTATGCACACAGTTTAAACAATGATAAACCAAATGGAACAATGGTCCCAACAGTAGAGGTTTGTTTAGGAACATACCCGTGTTGGTTTCAGTGTAATGGTTAGATCAGTTGAGTGGTGGAAGGGAACAGATTCAATTGACAACTGCTATCAAGTATATTTGTCAGTACACTACTGTTCACTGCTCTACATTCTGACCACATTTACACTCTACCTGGGCCATGGGGCTGATACAGTACACTGACAGTTGTTTATATCAACAGAGCAATTGTACTCTTATTTTAGTTATACACATCAGACCTGTTTCTATACCAATGTCTTTACATGTGGGCCTGTCCAGATGAACTGTGTACACATTACTTTGCTCTTTCTACACATATTTCAGATTCACATATTAGTTTCATTTCCTGGAATGTGTGTTGTGGCTTTCACATATATCTACTGGGACATTCTCTGTGTGCAGGTTTCTTGTTAACTGGGGAAACTGTCTTCTGTGACAGTGTGACACTTGAGGGGCTTGTCTGGGCCAGACTGCAGAGTGTGGATGTCTAGCTTGCATCTATTTGTAGGACTGGAGCTGATCAACACAGCAGCTGTACAACTTTCATAGTTATACACATCATACTAGTATTTCTATTCAGATTGTTTTACCTGTGTGTCCTGTATGGAAAATGCATATGTTGCAGTACATTATTTTTTCTATTCAGATTGCAGTTTAAAACTGTAGAATCAGACTGAGATGTTAGTGGCGGTCCCTAGATTCGAACCGTGCTGTGTGTGTGTGAAATTGGACTACAGGCCTAGTCCTTATCAGACTGAGCTACCGTTGTGTTTCATTTGTGACATTTCTGTGTAATACATATTTTTGTGCACAGTACTTTTATTATCACGTTGCATTATTTGTTTCCCATTTTTAGTACAATATATGCATACACAACTGATATTGGTGTCACTGTTTGTCAAACATGTGCACATTAGCTGGATTGCACATTTGACTGTAGATTCCTGAGTACACTGTGTAGGTTTTAGGTCTGCACCTGTTAGCCTTATACATTTCTCATTACATTCATAGCTACATATGGCTGTATTTATTCCCACACAGTTTGGGTTTGTAAAAGGCAGATCATGTCTCCTAAACCTGATAGACTTCTTTGAAGTAGTCACCAAGGCCATGGATGAGGGTAAGGTGTTTCACACAGCCTGTCTAGATCTCGCCAAGGCGTTCAACACCATCCCCCACTCTGGAATTATAGATAAACTCACTAAACTAGGTATAAATCCCTATCTCACAAGATGGGTTACCAACTGGCTTACTGAAAGAACCCAGACTGTGAAAGTAGCAGACTCCAAATCAGACTTCAGACCAGTGACAAGTGGAGTACCACAGGGTTCAGTCCTGGGTCCTCTCCTGCTTGGTATCTACTTCTCTGAAGTGCAGGCTAACACAGAAGGTCTTTGGCTAACTAAATTCACAGATGACTGCAAACTAGGAGCCAGAATTGAAACTCCTAACGATGTGGACATTCTACAAAAGGGCCTCACTGAGACAGATGCCTGGTGTCAAAGACATGGTCTCAAGCTCAATGCCAAAAAGTGCATTGTCATCCCCTTTGGTAAAAATTCTGTACCCATGAACTACCACATAGACGGTAGTCTACTTAAAACACCAAAAGTGTGATAAGAGACCTTGGGACACAGGTGGACAGTAGTCTCTCCTTTGATAATCACATTGCCAAAGTGGTCAGGAAATCCTTCTACGTGGCACACCTCATCACAAAAGGTTTCTCATCCAGAAAAAAAGAGGTCATTGTTCCCCTCTACTCATCACTCATTAGACCCATTATAGAGTACAATGCCCCCTTTGATATGTACCTCACAAGACATCTACAACAACTGGAAAGGCCGCAAAAATACCTCACAAAGAGGATTACTGGCCTCAAACAGATGCCTTACGCAGACTGTCTCAAAAAACTCCAGCTTTACTCCGTCGCATATCGCCTACTCAGAGGCGATCTCTGCCTAACATACAAAGCTATGTCAAACCCAGAGCTGTTGGACGTGCTCCACTTAAAGAAATCCCAATGCCTTCAAGCTACACGCTCTAGGGGCCTAAACCTTGTCACCACAATAAACAGAACATGCTGGAGGGATAGATTCCTGTCTCAGAGACTTCCCATACTCTGGAACAGACTACCTATCTATGTCAAACATTAGCACTCTTCAAGAAAAATCTTGATGATTGGATGGGTAGTAGGAAATTCACCCCGGGGATCACTTCTGTGGTTCTGCTTGACAGGGGCACAGGAAAATAATTTTCTTGGGTGGCGAAACCCAGGGTACATTTTTGGCTAGGCTTGTATAGGCCCTAGGGCCAATAGCCTAGTACCTACCTGTGAACCTGTGATTGAAAGGTTAACACAGGAGAATAACAGCAAACAAACAAGTAAAACACATTCTGATGGGAATATGCACTGTTGCCTTTTTCCAGTTATTTGACATGCCCATTCTAAAGTATGCAGACAAGCAGTGCTAAATCAGTTTACCTCAGTTAATGCATTCTGCAGGACATACACATTTCTATTTATCAGGTACAAGTGAGATGACACACACCAGTGTTTGGGATCACCTTTATTAGTTTTGACATACATATCTGTGTATAACTCAGAACTCCACAATTACTATTCCTGCATGATCTGCACAGGGGAATGCTTTTCATTTCTAACTGTTACAGTAGCCCTGACATGGCACTTTCTTGGCAGGTTCACTTAGACACACTCATACATATTTTTATATTCCTCTCCTGGATATTGTACATTGTTTGCTACTGATATCTGTCTTACACAGCAGCTGGGAATACTCCATTGTAACACTGGGAGCCTGACACAGGCATTTATTCCTGACGTTTACAGCACAATTATATATACATGCAGTACTACCATTACTATAATTTTGATTTCTTACTGCTAATAGTAGGGGGTATTCTGTACTCACCATACTGCCGACACAGCCAGGCCAGTCACTGTGCATGAGCCTGCAAATTATCGGACCTCTCCACAGCAGCTGCATGGGAGAGACATCACACATTAATCACACCTGCACACTCACAAGTTGAACTTTTTCCATATTTAGTTAGAGATACATATGACTGCTTACTTAGACAGGTGGGAGATCTTGTGCTCAGGCTTCTTGGATCCACTGGTCCAAGAGTGCACCCCTCCTCCACTTCAGGTCATTATGGTGATGATGTACCTGCTCACCAGTTCGGGGTATGCCAGTGGCATTGGTGAGATCACATGCAATCTGGTCCCAGGCCTCTGCTTTGTACTGTGAGCCCTGGTACTGGCCCTGCAGCAACCTGCCATCATGTTTTTTTAACTAGGAGCCCAACCATGACCCTGGACTCCTGGATGCCCCAACGTTGTGCTCAGAAGCACACACCTTCTCCGACGCCAGCCCTTTTGGTCCTGCTGTGGGCAATCCCAAATTGTTGTGGCTGTATTCCCACTTGTGCAGTTTAAATAGGGCAGTTTTCCTGCACTTTTTCGTGATTGGTCGGTTTTAATATGCTGCACTATGGTTAGCTCCGCGCAAATCTGCATAGCAATGCTTACACCAGCTAAGTAGAGCTGAATGCAGGTAAACAATGCTTAGACTAGCAAAGCATTGCTTAAATCTATTTTTTTTCATTAAAGTTATAAATTGATTTTTACATTTATATTTTACATATTCCCACCCCTACTGTGCTATATGCGAGCCATATGATTGACATCTATCATTCACATTCCTTAAAAGTTTATTAAATAATTTAGCTGAGCAGGATTCAAACCAAGCATGTTCTACATGCTATACCATAGCACTACCACTATGCTACAGCAGCTTGATGAGTTTTTCTATCACAGTAGCACTTGTCTATGATTTTCAGGATTTCAGCCAGGCTAAGCATAGCGGCTCGCCACACAAAAAAGCTGCGTGGTGCTTAAACTTCGGATTTATTTCATGGAAAAAAATATTTTTAAATTTTTCTATCTTTTATTCCTTTCCTCTTGCCCTACTGCTTCCATGCATGTAGGGCAAACGTGCATACATTTGGGGGTGTGCACGTGAAGGCTGCTGCCTTCTATAGGTGTTTGTGGTATTTTTTTTTTCAGTCTCCGCGGACACTGAAATGTTAGCTTTTTACATTTCAGTGTTTCTCGGACACTCATTTACTATATAATATTAGAGCCAGGCTCTAATATTATATAGTTTGACACTCATCCATGTCAGAAAGTGCTGTACGACACTTTCAGAGCAAAGGGGGCGTGTTTCAGGTGCTGGGACTGCTGACACACGTCCCTTGCACTCGTTTCTGGATCGTGTCCATTTAGTTTAGATAACAGCGTGCCTTCATGCATATGCAAGACACGCTGCTATCCTAAAGGGACACAAACCACTCAGTGCAAGAATAGCCTTTTTCTTGCACGGAGCTTCTTGAGTCCAGGGGATAGTCTTTTTTTACCCAACAGGATGTCTCTAATAGCTAAAAGTACCAGAACTCTGTTTGGTTGCAATAAGGAAATAGAAACAGAACTTACATTTTGTTTTATAGTTGACCGAAGATCATGTTTCTTTTTGTTTTACATTTTTTCAAACAGATTATATGTATACAATTCAGAAATGACAGAAAAGGCATTAACAAGAATTGTTGTATACAGCTAGGAAAGTACTGAACCTCCTGTTGCAAAATATATTACACCTCCATATAAAAGTTAATGAGAAAAAAAAAGCTGTTTAACTTCATAGGTATGCAGTCTTAGAGAACATTGAAGAGTCTAGCTCAGTTTGCCTCGAGACACTGCCTAGTTATGTGACTCACACAGTAGACAAATGGAAACTGAAAGAATCAAACCTAGGACTATAGGAAGCGTCTTGCTAACAGCTCATAGCCTTAGCCCCCTGCACTTCTTGCCTGGCGTGGAACATGTGTGTGTTGGAAATGTGAACAGTATCTTTTAACGTGATTAGAACTATTCACTATAGGTTATGGGACAAGTAGGTACTTTTCCGTTATCGGAGCAACAATGAAAATGCAGTCACTGAGCTGCAAATTTACACAGAACTGACAAGGTTTAACAGATGTTGGCTCACTTCATATGTGTTTATGCATATGTCACTGTCACTGTAATAGATATTTCTCATACGTGGTGCTGTGACAGTTTATTTCCTCGTAAGTCTTAATTTTTAATACTTTTCCGCGATTACAGTAACGGTTCTTAAACCAGATCTTGGCTAAGAAGTGATATAATTTCCACGGAGCTCCTTTCTACAGTTGCTCAGTGCTACGACACGTCTACTTATGGTAACCAATCAAAGAAGACATTTTTAGTCAAGCATGCCTTCTACATTGCAGGGGATGGAAGGTAGTTTTTAAACTGCATTGGGTTAAGATAATATTATGTATTTCTCCTTCATTCATGTTCAGTTTCAGAACTCCTAAATTTGGAGGGGATGAATGGTACTTTTTAAACTGCATTGCGTTAGGATAGTATTATGTATTTTTCATTCATTCATGTTCAGTATCCGTATTTCTGAATTTGGCTTTATCCTTTATTAAAAGTACTGTTTTTTTTTTTTATTTCTTTTTTGGAAAAGGTAGTGTGCGCCCTACGACATTGTAATTTTTCTGTTCCTCTTAACACAGAAATGGATGTGAAAATGAAATACACGGATTTGTAGTTAAAGGGAATCATAGCGCTTGAAATGCAATATTCAAAGCGCTCATTCGAAGTGTTGCAGCGATAATGGAAAAGTACTGACAAGTATTTTATCAACTGGGCTTTAAGGCCACTTGAGTCTCTTCACAGTTCTGAAATACGAACCTTTGCAAGTCATGCAACCATAATAACCACTATACTCTGGAAGCATAGCATTCATCTCTCTGTTTGCTTAGAGTAGTTGAGGCACGACTTTATGCATGCTTTCACAGCATTTGAACTCGTGACCTTTTTTTTTGCAAAACCAATAATTTACCAACTGATCTGCAGTGTAACAGTTCTGTGGTCATTCTAAAAGAACATATGCCCAATTGTTAGAGAAAATAGCATTTTTTAAGGAATGCCCTGTCGTGATGTGTGATCTGGAAACTGCAAACTGACACTGCTGATATTTAACAGTGTTAAACTTTATGCCGCACTGTTATTTTGTTTTAAGTATTTATGCCTTCAAATAAGACATTCTGACAGTGATTGACACAAGGTTTGTCTAAAATGTTTATCAAAAAGATATAGCACATTTCTACTTCTCTGCATGTAGCTAGGCATTTACATATTGAGATAACTAGACAAGTAGCTTTTTAAGCATACCTCTCAACATTTTAGTACAAAAAATCTGGACAAAGCCTAACATAATGGGGGGGACAAAGGCCCAAAATAGGGACAGATTTTAAATGGTGCTGTTATAAACTTAAAAGGTTGCTTGAAAAACAGGATTTGTCTTAGCGTGCATTTTTCTGAAGGATATGAAGTCTGAAACTCAAATGTATGTCATTATTTACTGGCTTTAGTCGTCAGATCATCCCAGTGATTTGCCAGAAAATCTGAAATTTTATGAGGCATAGACGAAAAATATAATGCAAAAATCTGGACAATCTTCAAAAATCTGTACAGTTGAGAGATATGACAAAAAATATAATGCAAAAATCTGGACAATCTTCAAAAATATGTACAGTTGAGAGGTATGCAAGTTGTAAGCAAATTATAACTTTGTGAAAGGCTAGCAAACTAATTTTAAGCCTTACACTGTTACAAAAGTTGTCACAACAATTCTTCAGAAGGAAAGAATACATCTTAATGTTTAACAGAATGTTTGGGAATGCCTGAAAGTTATAGATTTCCATACTGATCTTGAATAAAGTGAAATATAACTGCAATATATTCTGTTTTGGTTCTCGCCTCTGAGAGGAAACATTGTCTAGGCTTAAAATAGCCAACAGGGGTAACTAGCATAGTATATACCTGTGAACCTATGATATCAGGAATTTTGTATGGGAAACCCTTATGGTGAATGATACATGGTGAGACAAAAAGTAACCCTTTTCCAAAATAAAATCAGGATTTACAATTTGTTTATATCTGGGCTAATAATAAGTATTCCAGTAACTTATACTTACTATGGCATTCAATAGAGAGCTGTTTCATTATTTTTTAAACTAATGTGATAAATATTTTTTCTTCCCCACTCTGTCACATCTCAAGAAAATAAGATGTACGTGAGCTGATGACTGACATTCATAGTCATGCAATGCACAAGTGTATAAGGCAAATCTGCAAACAGCAGCTCTTCATAAGTGTGCTAATGCAGTATGTGTGAATCAGTAGCATTGTTTTGTGAATCAGTGGCATTTTTTGTGCATGCATGTAGCCTACAAAGAGCAGCTCAAACAAATTCTGCAGAGCTGTAACTGCAAGCTAGGCTAAAGTGTGTAGGAAATCCCTGCAAACATATCTACATAGTGCATACACGTGAAAGTCTGCTTCACAACATAAAGTAAGATGGCAAGCACAATCTTACACTAACAGTTTGAGACTTCATTGGGAGAAGCTGTGTATATCTAGGCAAAGAAGCACTCGAATAAACCCACAATACCAGCAACATTAGTGTTCAGGTGTGAATGCTAGTGTATTTAACTTATTTGTGTGGAAAAGAGGATGGCAAATAAAGTTAGAAAGAAGAAGAAGCGAAGAAAAAGGAACCACAGTAGGATGAGAGGAGGATTATGCTGAGGAAAGTGGGAGAAGAGAGTACAAGATTTTTCCTTTTTGAAGTATATATAAGAAAAGAGGGAGGTGGATATAGGAAAGCAAGGACAAGGATATCAATTAGATAAGAGATGACAAAAACATAAAAAATAGACAGGGGTGAGTGATTACACAAAGGCAGGTTTCACCAAGGGAAGAAAAGAAAGACACAGAGGATGGACAAGTGGTGATAAGGAAGATGTGAGACACCTCAGAGGGGATTGGTATGATACAGTAGGGTAGGTGAACAGCTGGTAGGGGATGAGAGGGGGGTACAGGACCAGCGTACCACTAAACTGGCCAGGATTCCTCTACTCAGAGCCCTGAGCAGTGGCATCAAGGCAGGTAGCTTCCAATGTTGATGTTCATGTCTACTACCTCTCCAGCATGTCTCAGTGGCAGCCTTCACAAATGGCTGCAGCTGGGGCTGCTTCTGCTGGCAACAATGACCTGCACTGCCTGCTGAGGAGATGCCACTATTTTTTCCTGATATGATAGACCCGGTACATACAGGTGGTGGCGATCTCTCCCTTGCAGTAGTAGAAAACTGCAGTTGAGGTGCCCCAGGCTGTTGTTGGCATACAGAGTGAGACAACATAGGAATAATACAAATGAATAAATAAAGGCAATTTCATTAAGAGTTAAAATAAATGTCAGACATGTTTGAGGTTGGGGATTAGCTGCTGTAGCCTCCTTAAGTAGGTGCATTTATTGAGCTGAATTTCTTCCTGTGCTGCAAAACAAAAGGGAATAAATAAAAGGACATTATTAACAAAATGCAGGCAATGCTAGTTCATTTGAAGAATAACAGTATCCTGACCTGTTATGCAAATTTTCTTTAACAGGTACAGTCCTGTCAGGGTACTTAATGGTGTGTGCCACCTCCTTAACTGTAAAGCCTGGCAAAATTGTACACTGACATCTCGCAATTTTGCTTAACCCAGTCATCCATAAAATATACTGTTGAATAAAACCTTCTAGAAAGCTTTTTATGTGCAAGTGTAATTTCCCACCCCTTCACCCACTGTCTGGTTTGGGTCATCACTTGCTTAATAAGTATGCATAAAATGAAATAATGACTCTTTGTTTGCAAAGCCAGCAGTTTACTAACTAAGCTGCAGCATAATAGTTCTTTAGTCATTCTAAAAGAAAATATGTGCAACTGTTAGAGAAACTTACATTTTATTTTCTGCCATTTGCAGTTCGATATAAGGAAAGTAGCAAGTACAGTAATAATCTGGTTTTACAGATAAAATAAAATAAAAATAAACAACTTTAAATATATTTCTTACTATACACTGATTGCCATTGAATTGCACAGCAGCAGTGTAGCAAAATACTGATCAGTGCAGTATTATAAACTTGCAGTGTAACAGCAGCAGCACATGAAGATGCCCGTTGTACAAGTGTGGAATTGCTGTACCGAAAGAAAAGCAAAAAGACACTTACTGAATGACTTGGGTACTGTTATTCAGTTTCTGAAACCCACTGGGCAAGCTGTTTAGGCTGCCTTCTCTGTAAGCAAACATATGATTGCATTGTTCTCCACTTCTGGGGATCCCAGTCTCCTGATTTAGTTGGTCAAGCAGGTCCATCCAGTTATCTCTCTTTTTAAATCAACTTGCCTGAACTCCTTGGAGTGAATCCCTATTCCTAATGGGATACAGATAAAGGAAGATTTAGTTCGGCACCAGCTTGAGCTCAGACAGAAGCCATATATGTTGTCCAAAGACAAGAATCAAAATGGTGGCTATTCTGTAAAATTTAGACCACTAAGGTATGACCATGCGCAGTGCAGCATGACATTAAGCAGCTCAGGTAGTAGAGAGGTGGTGCACTTCTGCCATTCAGTTTTAAGGTGTTATGCTGTAAAGTGCACTGTTCAGACAGAAACAAACGTGTGCACACACACACACCTCACAAATTCCACTGTTAAGAATAACACAGTCATTTATTTATTTTTCAAAGAAACAGTTATTGGGGCTTGCTGTCACTACTGATATTTGGAAAACTTGAAAAACTGACAGAGGACTGAGCATGAATTTAATAAATTCTTGTTTTGGAATAGAATAATGAATGAACCACCATTTGTAATAACCATATGATTAATATTTTCTTTTTTCTTTTTTTTTTTTTTGTATTGAGCCATTTTACGTTTTTGCACAGTCTGTGTGGCAGTAGCCAAAAAGTCTAGAAAACTAGTGTGACAGATTGTCCCCTCTGCTCCACCTTAGTAATACATACTAACGCTAACCTTGCCCTTGCATGTAACGTGCAACTTACCTTAAAAAAAAAAAATTCTCATAACACTACTATTACACAAGACAGCACGGGCAAGCATCACGAACACATGCACACACACTCGCACAAACACTAAATCTACCTCTTAGCTAACCCACACCCTAACCCTAAAACAATTATGCATATACAGACTAAATATATCCCATCACCTAACACGTACCCTAACCCTAAAACATATACACTTGCGCACAAACGTCCTGTCTAAAAACTTACATTTGTTGACCAACTGAAACTTGCCCAAATTAGCATTTGCACAAATGCTGTCTCATTCAGTAGTTATGGCAGCTCATTAGTGTCACAGACATGCTTCACCCAAGTCATCTGTAACACACATACACACACACACACACACACACACACATATATATATATATATATATATATATATATATATATATATATATCTATACATATATATACACACACGCACACACACACATGTATGTCTATATATATATATATATATATATATATATATATACATATACATACACATATGAATACACACACACATATGTGTGTATGTATATATATATATATATATATATATATATATATATATATATATATATATATGTACAGTGGATATAAAAAGTGTACACACCCCTGTTAAAATGCCAGTTTTTTGTGATATAAAAAAATGAGACCACAATAAATCATTTCAAAACTTTTCCCACCTTTAGTGTGACCTATAACCTGTACAATTCAATTAAAAAAACTAATTTGTTAGAGGAAAAAAATATAAAAAATAAAAAATGTACAATACGCTGGTTGCATAAGTGTGCACACCCTTAAACTAATACTTTGATGAAACACCTTTTGATTTTATTGCTTCATTCAGTCTTCTTGGGTAGGAGTCTATCAGCATGGCACATCTTGACTTGGCAATATCTGCCCACTCTTCCTTGCAAAAGCGCTCCAAATCTATCAGACTGCAAGGGCATCTCTTGTGCATAGCCCTCTTCAGGTCACCCCCCAGATTTTCTATTGGATTTAGGTCTGAGCTCTGGCTGGGCCATTCCAAAACTTTAATTTTCTTCTGGTGAAGCCATTCTTTTGTTGATTTGGATGTATGCTTGGGGGTATTGTCATGTTGAAAGGTGAAACTCCTCTTCATCTTCAGCTTTCTAGCATATGCCTGAAGGTTTTGGGCCAAAAGTGACTGGCATTTGGAACTGTTCATAATTCCCTCCACCTTGACTAAAGTGCCAGTTCCAGTTGAAGAAAAACAACCCCAAAGCATGATATTGCCACCATCACCATGCTTCACCATGGGGATGGTGTTCTTTTGGTGATGCGACATGTTGTTTTTGCCCCAAATGTACCTTTTGGAATTGTGGCCAAAAAGTTCAACCTATCTCATCAGACCATAACACATTTTCCCACATGCTTTTAGGAGACTTGATGCATTGATGTTCTTCATTCCACATTGCTGCAGTCCTAACTATTGGGTAGTCCGCTGTCCAGTCGGCCCGAATACCAAAGTATATGGCTGACGTCGGTCAGGGCGCATTAGACTGACGTCAGTACGTCAGGGTACTAATGCGCATGACCGACGTCATATCCTCAGTCTTTTTTGCCGCATGGTCCGATGCAGAAGCAATTTTGCGAGTGCAGGTTGGCGTTCTGAAAATTTCTGAAGTCAGAGTTTCAGACCGAATCAAAGTTGGCTAAGTACCCCGTTGGGGAATATTTTGGTTTTTTCTTGCCTCAGTATTTAACCGGATGTCAGAAAAAGTGAATAACTGTATTTCTTGTGGGAAACAGATACCTCATAGGGATTACCATACTTTGTGTATACCTTGTTTAGGGCCTGAGCACGACGTTGTTGGATGCCGTTCTTGTGCTAGATTTAACAAACGCACTATTAAGAGAAGGTTAGACTGTGCCAGGTTAGTGTTTGGGAAGCGTTGTAACTATAAAATGCCGACGGATGCTCCGACGCCGGCTTCGCTAAAAACGCAAGGACAAAACAGCAAAGTTTAGGGGAAGAACCGACAGTCCCGGACGTCGGTTCTTTAGAGGGCTCAGTGGAGCCGGAGGTTTTGCCAGGTGTTTCTTTGGAGTCTCAGGGAGAGACTTTACTGTTACAGGATGTTTCCTCTCAGGAAGTAGGCCAGGCTGAGGGGGCTTCTCAGGTGGCTGTTCTTCCCTCACTTCCTAAGGTGGTTAGGGCCTCCCCTTCTGTTCCCAAGGCTTCCTTAAGGGGCAGGCCAAGTTTTGCTTCAGTGGGGGTTTTCCCTAGTGCCTCAGGGTCTTTGCCTAAGAAACATATGCTTAAAATGGCAGAAGATTTGATTACTATGATAAGGGGTTCTATGCCCCCTCCTGATAAGAGGCCTAGGGTGGAACCTGAGCTTGAGAGTTTTGAGCAATGCTCGGAGGCTTCTGAGTCTTCGGCTGAAGACTTGCAGGAGTTCCCTACTTATTCTGATTCTGATGTGGATGATTCTACTCCTTCAGCTTCTCCTCCTGAGGATTTTTCATTTTCAGAGACTTTGCATTCCATGAGAGAGCATTTTAAATGGGAAGGCCAAGATTTCTCTGATTCCAGGAAAAGGCTTAGGGAGTTCTTGTTTTTACCCCAGCATAGGCCTTTAGCTATACCTCCTGTTTTGAATGTGGTGGAAGATGTTTTTGCAGAGGCTTCCCTGAATCCTGATTCTTTGCCTCCTGCCCCAGTTAAACCGGATAGGTATTATAGGGTGCCTGAAGCTCATAAGTATCTTTTTAAGAGTCCTAGGGCAGACCCGGAAACTGTCTCTCAGGGGCCTAAAGGTGTAAAGGCCTCAGTTGTTAAAAATCCTGTCCCTCCTGATAAAGAGGCAAGGGCTTTGGATAGATGGGGAAAGAAAGTGTATACTTCTTCCACTTTAGCCATGAGGGCGTTGAATTCTCAGTTTCACATGTTAAAATATCAGAATTATCTTCTGTCACAGTTGAAATCTAAGGTGGATGCTCTGGCGGAAGGTATTGACTGTAAAGAGTTGCAGGATTTAGTTCATGTGTCTGAACAGGTGGGTAAACATTCCTTGCAATGTGGTTTTGATGCTGTGCAGGCCTCCTCCAGGGTGGCTGCCACTGGTTCTGTTCTTCGTAGGCACGCCTGGTTGAGAGATCAGAACTTAGCTGAGCATGTTAAGACAAGGATTTTGGATGCTCCTTTGCAGTCTGATGTGTTGTTTGGTTCGCCTGTGGAAGCAGTTTTGAAGAAGATGGAGGACAAGGCTAAATCTATGCAAACTGTTAAAGATTTTTTACAGGTGCAGCCTCCGAAGTTTAGTAGAAATTGGCCTGCTAAGGGTTGGACTTTTCCTGCTTATGATTCCCAGTCTAGGGGTAGGTCTAGACGTGGTAGGGGCAGAGCTCAGGGTTCTTTAGGCCTAGGACAGGAGTTCCCCTGCTCAGACTTCTGGGAGGGCAGGGGTCAGTCCTTTCGTAAGCAGACCCAATGACCTGCCTTTTCAGCTGCCAGTTCATTCTCGCCTGGCAGCACCGTTGGGAGGAAGGCTGTCTCTTTTCAAAGAAAATTGGGATTTAATTACCCAAGACAGATGGGTTCTGGATATCATTCACCACAGTTACAGGTTTTATTTCCATACCTTGCCTCCTTTCAAAGGCATGCCAGACATTCCTCCTCTACAAAGACAAGAGGCGCACAAGCAAATTTCTCTGTTACTCCAAATAGGGGCCATTCAGCCAGTTCCTGTGCCAGAAAGAGGCCTAGGATTTTATTCTCGCCTGTTCCTTGTACCGAAGAAGGGGAACACGTGGAGACCAATTTTGGATTTATCTATCCTCAACACTTATCTGGACATTCCCAAGTTCAAAATGTTGACGCTACAACAGCTTTTACCTCTACTGGGCAAAGATCACTGGATGGTAACTTTAGATCTCAAGGAAGCTTACCTTCATGTGCCTATAAGATTAAGTTGCAGAAAGTATCTGCGCTTCGAGCTGGAAGTTCTCATTATCAGTTCTCTGCATTGCCCTTTGGCTTATCTACTGCGCCCAGAGTATTCACAAAGGTTCTGGCTCCAGTGATAGCTTACTTCAGGCTAAAAGGGATTCAAATCTACCCTTACTTGGACGATTGCCTGATTCTGGCTCAAGAAAAGGAAGACCTTCTACAGCATCTGGAATATGTCATAGCAGTGCTAAGATGCCTAGGGTATTCTGTGAACGAAATAAAGTCCAGTCTAGTACCCTCTCAAGACATGTGCTTTCTGGGTGTGAGACTGAATACAGCAGCCCAGATGGCCTTTTAACCCCGGACAAACAAAAGAATCTTTCCAGTTACTTCCATCAACTATCTCTTCAGTCTGGGCTGACTGCAAGGACAGTCCTTCAAGCCTTAGGGTTCATGGCATCTTGTATTCTGGTGCTTCCCAATGCCAAACTGTATATGAGGAAGCTACAATGGTATCTCAAAAATGTATGGACACAGCACTGCCAGGATTTGGACACTGTCATTCAAATAATACCTTGCATTCAAAAGGAATTTTTGTGGTGGGCTCAGGAATGTCACCTAAACAAGGGACTCTCTGTGACCCGACCAGAGGCGAGTCAGATTCTAATGACAGATGCCTCAGACATTGCTTGGGGAGCTCATCTAAATGGAAAGTGGATACAAGACAAGTGGCCTGCCAGACTACAGCATCTACATATCAACATGAAGGAGATGTTAGCAGTCCAGTTTGCATTAATGGCTTTCAAGGAGTTACTTCTTCCAGGGCAGGTGTTGATTCTAACAGACAACACAACTGTCATGTGGTACATCAACAAACAAGGGGGAACACATTCTTACCCATTGTGCAGGCAAGCAATGATTTTATGGGAGACTGCGCTCAGCTTGCAACTAACTCTTCAGGCAAGGTTTCTGCCGGGAGCACAGAACTCCTTAGCAGATGTGTTAAGCAGACAAATCATGGATCCCCACGAGTGGAAACTGGATCTTCATGTATTTCAAACGTTGACAGTGTCCTGGGGAACTCCAGACATAGATCTGTTCGCTTCTCCACTAAACCACCAGCTGCCAAAGTTTTGCACAAAGAGGTTTCATCACACAGCTTGGAAAGTGGATGCTCTTTCTTTCAGTTGGAAAAATCTTCATGTGTATGCGTTTCCACCTCTGCCTCTTCTTCCAAAGGTGCTTCTAAAGGTCAGACAAGACAAGCCAAGGATAATTTTAATAGCTCCAGATTGGCCTCGGCAGCACTGGTACCCATTACTGAGGAGTCTGGTAAAGAAGCCTCCATGGCCTTTACCCTTGATTCCACACCTGTTGTCTCAGAGAGACGGTCACCTGCTCAATGTCAAGCTACATTCTCTTCATCTAACAGCCTGGCATATTCTGTTTTGAAAGACAGCAGGTCTCAATTTCCTCAACAAGTTTTAAATGTGATTATGGAAGCCAGGAGACCTAGTACAAGGAAAGTGTACGCAGAAAAATGGAAGAGATTTTTATTTTGGAGTGCAGCAAACAATTTGGAGATTTCGGAGCCAAATCTGAGTGTGGCTCTTCAATATCTTACTGAGTTATTGGACAAAGGTTTGTCTTTCTCTTCCATTAAAATTCATGCTGCAGCAATTTCAGCTCACTATGATTGTGACCCACCATTGTTTTCGCATCCTTTGTTCAAGCAATTTCTTAGAGGGGCAAAGAATATAAGACCCCCACGTAGAGCTCCTACTCCTGCTTGGGATCTCAATTTTGTGTTGGAAAAACTTACTCTACAACCTTTTGAGCCTGCGGCTACTGCTGACTTGAAATACTTGTCATGGAAGACTGCTTTTTTATTGGCCATTACTTCTGCAAGAAGGGTTTCTGAGTTGCAGGCCCTTATGGCAGTGGAGCCTTTTTTGATTTTTCATAAGGATAGGGTATCTTTACGTACTAATCCTTCCTTTATGCCTAAGGTGGTTTCTAGTGTGGCTTTAAACCAAACTATTCATTTGCCTACTTTTTATGCAGATCCCCAAAATAAAGGGGAGAAGATTTTGCACACTTTAGATGTACACAGGCAATTGCGTTATTATTTGAGCAGGACCAAGGATTTTAGGCAGTCTCAGCAGTTGTTTGTTTCTTTTGCTTTGAGTTCGCAGGGCAAGCCTGTGTCAAATCAAACTATTTCTAGGTGGATTGGGTGTTGCATTGCATTTTGTTATTCCCATCATGGCAAGGAGATTCCAGCTGGGATTAGGCCTCATTCCACTAGGGCTACTGCCACTTCAACAGCATTTCTAAGGGGGGTGGCAACAAAGGATATTTTGGAGGCAGCTACTTGGAGTTCAGTGCATACTTTCTCTAAGCATTATCACCTTCCTCTCTACTCTAAGTCTAGGGCTGGTTTTGCCACAGCTATTTTGCAAGGCATGTTGTCAGTTCCTGCTTCCTTATGATTTGCCAGCCTCCCTTACCTCTGCTTTGGGATTCTACCCAATAGTTAGGACTGCAGCAATGTGGAATGAAGAACATAGTACAGTTTTGTACCTACCATAAATGTAGATGTTCGAGGATCCACATTGCTGCAGTCCAATTTGCCCTCCCTCCTTCCCCTCTGTGTTTAGGGGTGGTTGGATAGGTGAGGTTATATTCTGCTAATTTTGTATATATTGTACATATATTTTGGTGCAGGTATGTTGGGAATTTTTTGGCTTTTGGCCTTATCTTTTCAGGGTCTTCTGACATCTGGGGCAAGAAAAGACTGAGGATATGACGTCGGTCATGCGCATTAGTACCCTGACGTACTGACGTCAGTCTAATGCGCCCTGACCGACGTCAGCCATATACTTTGGTATTCGGGCCGACTGGACAGCGGACTACCCAATAGTTAGGACTGCAGCAATGTGGATCCTCGAACATCTACATTTATGGTAGGTACAAAACTGTACTTTTTGCAGATTTTAGCCGGCCCTGGATGCTTTTCTGTGTAAGAAAAGTCTTCTGTCTTGCAACCCTACCCCATAGTCCAGCCATATGTGGAATACAGGAGATTGTTGTCACATGTAATACACAACCAGTAACTGCCAGAAATTCCTGAAGCTCATTCAGTGGTGCTGTGGGTCTCCCTGAGCAGTTTTTGTCTTGTCTTTTCATCAATTTTGGCGGGACGTCCAGTTCTTTGGAATGTCACTGTTATCCCATATTTTGTCCACTTTTTGATGACTGTCTTCACTGTGTTCCGTGGTATATCCAATGCTGTGGAAATTTTTCTTTTGTACCCTTCTCCTTACTGATACCTTTCAACAATGAGACCCCTCTGATGCTTTGTAAGCTCTCTGCGAACCATGGCTTTTGCTGTAGCAGGCAACTGAGTAAATGTCAGGAAAATACTACTAGGACAGCTGAATTTTATTTGGGGTTAATCAGAGTCTCTTTAATTGATGACAGGTGTGTACCCAAGAAGACTGAATGCTGTAATTAAATCAAAAGGTGCTTCAAAAAAGTACTAGTTTAATGTGTGCACACAACAAAGTATTAGTTAAAGGGTGTGCACACTTATGCAACCAGAGTATTGTATGTTTTTTATTTTTTATATTTTTTCCCTAACAGATTTGTTTGTTGTTCAATTGAATAGTACAAGTTATAGGTCACATTAAAGGTGGGAAAAGTTTTGAAATTATTTATTGTGGTCTCATTTTTTTATATCACCAAAACCTGGCATTTTAGCAGGGGTGTGTACACTTTTTATATCCACTGTATATGAATCTTTGCCCTTATGACCCAAGTCACAGCTGAAGAGATTATGAGATGGGTTGGTTCACATAATCAGAAAAAAAAACAAACAAATAAAATAAAAAAAAAAGTAATCATTCAGACAATTTTCATTACTTTTCTACAGACACATATTTTAGCTACTGTTGTTAAGCATTTCCTAGCAGATATTCTGTATTTAAGATCCCTGCACGTCTATTGCCTCCAGCTTGGAATCTACATTAAATCTCACATTACAAATTCATACAGAAATAAAATTCACAAATCAGTACTAGTTAATAACATATTTATAACACTACCATTTTTCTACTACAGTTGTCCGCTTTCTGTCATTTAGTAGTATTATTCTGCCATCTAGTGGCTTGTTTGATTTCTACTAGTGAATTGTACCATGGGTTTAGTAATCTTTGAGTTCAGCAGAGCTGTTTTAACACCATGTGTGAAAGCACAACAGATATTTCACATGGCACCTTTATTTTGAATACACATTTTCACAAATTACATTTAAATGTATTTTTGCACAGTTATAGGAGTTAAATGTATTGCATCATGAATTTCTGGAAAGCATATTAAAGTAGTAGTATATGGTTAGAAGGTAACCGTGACTTATGTGGCTTTAATTTGTATCAGACCTGCAGAATATTTAAATGTATTCATAAAATGAAGATGCTATTTTTCACCAGAGTGGTCTGGGTTGTTGGGTTCTGTATTTGATAATAAGATTTTTACTGTTTTAGTATTGTTCAAGTGTATTTCTTCTGCATCTTTGAGAGATGCACCTCACGTTTATTAGTTGACCACTCGTGTCTCTATCAAGTATTAAAATCTGCAATGAAACCTGTTGGTACTGGAAGAATCTCTATCATCACAAAGACATTTATTCAACATTGCAATCAGTACAAAATCTTATCTGTGGAAATCACTGAATAAAAAGTGCATGGTGTTTTGATTGCATGCTGAAAGACAGGAAGGCATGAGCATGTAAGATGTTCTAGGATACCTAAATTCTATAAACAATACAAAAAGTGGTCTCTCAACAAAATAATTAATGAATTTGTGTATGTTTTGGACTTTTCAATATACTACTGGCAAACTATGTTCAGCTAGTGAGAAAGGTGTTGCAGGGACCATTTGGGAAAATGGGTAAGTAACTGACATTGATGTAAGAAATCCAGAGAGTTATAGAAGATCTGAGATATTTTTGCTGTAGCATATGACACTTATCAGAAGCTAGGAAAACATGACCTTAGGAGTCGGTGTATAGATGGTGGTGCTGAAGAGTGATGGATAGAATAGAAAGCAGCTTCCATCATACGTAGTAGTGTACTTGGGAAAGTATGAGGTAGACATCAGCGCATGCTACATACTGCTCACAAATTCCTTGGGTAGAAGTAACTAACATCTGTTCTTTAGTTTATGTATTAAAGATGTTGACCCTTCCCAAAAAAAGTATATTATATTCCTTTCATTATGGTGCTGAGCAAGTTTCACAAATAGAGTGAGAGGAAGTACGGTGATGTCTACATTGGCACTGGGCAGAAGGAACAGTAGACTACTCTTCCAGTTTAGTTAGATGTGCAGGCATGGTAGAGCAGGAGAACTATTGATATATAAAAATGATACTAGATATGTCATCAGAATACCTTAACAAAGTAACAATTCTTAGATAGGTGCGCAGATAAAATCCCACCTGCTTCAAGAAGAATTATCTAAGTTCAAAATGTACCACTTCAATAAAACATACATACTATCAGAAGTCGATTACAATTGGCCTTATTCCACTTAAAAATGCAGACAAGGCATCTATCAATTGTCTCACAAAATAGAAAAAATATAGGTATTACTGCTAATCAGACAAACAGAAGGTTACAAAATTACTAAGTTTCAGATCAGGAAAATGATCTGCATGTATATTTGGTTGAGTAGAATAAAGACAGCGGCTGAAATTTGAGAAAAAGGAAGTTAGGCAATGCATTCCTGTTGCACTGCATTATAATCATGCAAATATCTTGTTATTCATAAACTGATATTTTACACAACTCCGGAATTATCCACATTGTCTAACTCATGCCAGCACAAAAACAGATGGTAGGAAGTAAATAAAAAAAAACATGCAGTGCAAAATAAAATGTGTAATCCTTGTGCAATATCAATGAATACATCTAACATTATTACACCTGTACGTTATATGCTAATTTTTGGAGTACAGGAGTCATTAGTACTGAGGCAGCAACTAAATGGCCAACATCTTTGGCTGAGTGTGAAACCTGCTGAAGAAGCACCCCTTGTTTTGGGGAGTACACAGTGGTGGGTGCCACCACTCTCCATGCATTTGAGTACATGACTGTTCCACCCCCAATATTAAATAGGATTTCTGGTCCTAAGGACATATTTCTTAGGCTATATTTGTGTCTGAGGGTTCACTTTTTCTTTACATCATGCTGAGGCTATCTCTTTGGGAGGGTCTATATTAGATGAACGAAAGTTCATCTTCGCGAATGCTCACATGCGCGAATATCCAGGTACTCGAAACTGCAATTGTGGGGGGCTGCATCACCCCCCCACCCAAAATATATATTCCAACTCCAAGATCGCACTACAGTGAAGAAAGGGCAAATATTCCCATCTTCACTGTACCGCAATCTCACAATAGCGGTTTTGAACTCCGCAATGTTTGCTCATCTGAGCGTTCGCTAAGATGAACTTTCGTTCATCTAATATAGTCCCTCTTTGGGAATGGTTGAGAAGGTTTTTGCTGGCCGTTTCTTCCTACTTGTAACTGTTCCTACCTTGATACTTTTTGTGGTATGCTTACTGACTGGTGGGAGATAATTGAATGAGTACAGAGCAGCACCATCTAGCAGTGCAATTTGCCAGGTCAGGCACAGGCTTTCCAGGCACAACCACTACCTATGGCATGTGCTGCCCCACTGTATTCCAGGAGTAACCCACTCCTAAGTACCTGAAAAGTATCTGTCTATCTTTCAGGGGGGCCACATCTTTGGCCTGTCAGAGTTCCCAAATATGTATTATGTTGTCTGGAAAACAATTCTATAGGTGGTGGTGTTTGATTATTAAAATGTTTGAGCCACTGCACACTCAGTAGCCAGTGTGCTGAAACATTTTCTTCCAGGAGAAATTTGCAGTATCCCCTAAGGTTCCTTGATGAAAGAGCTTTACGGATATTTTTGTGAAGGTAGTTCTGTGTTTTGCAGTGTCTGTCTCCTATATGTAGCTACTGTTGACTTATTTTGTGTTCCTAAATGTACCTTGCAGTCTAGGATAAAAGCTGCTCCATCTCATTATTTATATTAGCATAGAAGAGTATATATTCCCTAACACTGATGTACACTGCATCCATTTAAATTAACTTTTACCATAAAGAAAAAAGGTCAAAACTACACTGTCAACTAAAATAGATAAATAAGTTTACCTTCAGACATAATTTGTCTGAAGAGCAGTACTGTTAGCAAAAGTGTTTTTTTTTCTTAAGGGTTTGGGGTTAGGGCCAGAGTTAGTACACAAGAGCAAGGAGGGAGAGGAGGAGCGTCACTGTTAAGTTGTGTTACTGAATTAAAGGCTTCAACCAAATACTGTGACATTTATGAGTTATATGTGTAACATGATTTATCCACGTAGGACATAATCATGTGTGGTATTAGACATTAACTTAGAAAAGTCACAGTACTGTAAACAGTAAATCATACAAGCTAATTCATTTCATAGAAAACAGATTGGTAGATGTGTGCAGAGGAAGTGAAATTTCTTTATCACAATCAAGGGAGTAAGTTGAACTGAAAAAGCTCTAGCAAACATGAGAAATATGCACTGTATGAGGTATGGCTATATAAAACTAAAACAAAATGTGCTGCAGCTAATCGATTGTGTAGCTGCTATAGAAAGACTATTTTCCTAAAGTGTGAAAGGCAAATGACCCAAAGTTTTAGTCACAAATATTGCATATTATGGAACAAAGTCATGAAAATTAGCTATCTGTTGGGCAGGAATTCTATATGCATAGGGTATATAATGCACACAATAAAAGTGCAGAAGAGGCACACACAGACAACCAGTTGAAACCCTGGAAAGAAAAACACAAAATTAACAATAAAAGTATAGGCGTTAGAAAAGGCAGTGGTGTCAAGTGAAATGGAATGTCTGCTGCACTATTAGAAACAATTTTACCCTACAACAGTACTTCTGTAGGATAAAGCCCCTGATTATAGCCCAGGTGACCAGAGTTTGATTAGTAACTCAGACACTTGATATTAACAGGGAGGAGGAGTTAGTCCATCCTGGGCTGTTGGGTGCACATGTTCAGAAGTACAATTGAGGTTGATCCCTTGTGGAGGAGAGGAACATGTGGGTGGTGTTGTCTGTAATGGGAGGGATTAGGGATCCAGTTGAGTTGCACATGGAAATGTAGTCGATATATCACATGCCCATTGTGCCCCAACTCCTGTGATAGTATGGACATGTGCAGAGTATAGGATTAGGAGAAATTCTCCCTGGCAGCAATGTAACACTATCCCAGGAATTCTTGATCTTCACACTGACCTTAACCACTGTGTGGTGTACACATGTATCCTGAGTTACGCATACACGTGACTCTATAAATTAGCTATAGAAAGTTAGCAGTCTTGACTTAAGGACTGGAGATCATTCTGTAGTAAATAAAGCTACATATTCAGTGCTTAGCATCTGTGATCCTAATATTTAGCACTCTGCTATTAGCAGTTCATATATAATTTTAAGTGTTCATTCTGTGATATTGACTAAACCTGCTATTTTTCAGTGCAGTGTGTAAGTGACCTGTATAATACTAGAAACAACTGACTTGTTATAGTACTAGAAATAATTACTGCACAAATCAGTGTTTTGAAATTATTAGTGCTTTGTAAAATGCAGCATAATTCCACCTTTTTACCAAGTTCTGCTAGAATAGCTACTATCTTAGCTATAGAATCAGCCTGAATAACTCACCCATAAAACTTAAGGGTCTCCTATAGTAGCCTCATACCAAATCCTGAGTACTATGATCAGCCCAACTCCTCTACCCTCTGGCAACATGGCTCAACAGTCTGCTGTCACTCCATCTGTGGCCAGTCTGATTCTATTAGATGTTCTAAGGCATTGTAGCAACTGCCTTATGCTTGCAAACTGTTCACTGTTTTTTTTAATTGATAATACAGACTGTGAGTAATGTAAGTATTTAAGAAACATGGGACCAAACCTGTTGCAGTAGTCCACTCTCAGTAAGTATCATAATCCACAACATCACATCATCCACAACAGACCACCATAATGTATGCTGAAGCTGTAAAGAAAAAAAATTGTCAAAGCACCATACTATCTACTCTGAAAGATGACATTATCCAACACACAAGGCAATACCTACTCCTTCGCTTCTCACACTTCATTCCAATTGACAGAGCTCAGCCAAGAGTCAGTTGGAAAGAAGGCCTAAGTTCATAAGTCCCACAAAATCTGCTACCACACAGGGAACTGTTTTACTAATACATGTCACTATAGTTAGCCATGCAGACACAAAAGACCAAACAAGAAAAGTGTGACTGTAATCTGTTATTTATTTTTTTTATGCCATGATCTATGACATCATAAGGTCCCTTAAACCAGATATGACTGTGAACTGCTGGTGGCCCATAACGGAGTGAATGATATGAGGTACTCCACTCAGAGTAATTTGCATAGAGACATGCTAGAACTTTCTTTACATGTGTTAGGGCAGGAAAGACCATATTGTGGAGTAGTATCTACTTTGACCCAGCATGATGCCTAGATACCAAGACAAGATAATTGGATTTAACAAATCAATTAGCAGTTGGCTTCAATTTAAAAGGATCCAATATGTGTTAGTTTGGGATGAGATGGTAGATAAGATTTCCCATTGCATCTCAGGGGTGGCTTATAGCTCTCATAACAGAGTGTAAAGCTTTTGTGGCCTCCATAATGGCTTTTTAAGGCAGATTCCCCTTAATGGACTCTTCAATATAGCAAACTTAAATTCAGAAAATACCAAGATGGCACTATAGAGATCAAAACAGAAAAGATGCCAGAACTTAAGGTCCTCCTACAACTCAAATACATTTATATTTGTGCAGTTACTGAGGCATGGTTTCAGTTTTATGAGAACACTCTCCTCTCTACTAGGATTTGCTCTTATCAAAAATTCAGGTCCTTGGGTAATTGGTGGAATATCTATATTTGTGAGAAATGCCATCACCTCCCATCAAATTACTCATTAACTTGGAACTTATAGAGATCCAAATCATCCATAACAAATCCAACTGTTATTTCATTGCTAGCCATAGATCCTTAGTAACGTCCCCTTCAGATCATAGAAATTGCCTTAACATCAACAAGGGGTTAAATATTAAACCAAATACCTTCTCCTAGAAGACTTCTACAGTAGACTGCCTCTTATCTGGCCTCTCTTTAACTGGCGTCCAATTTAACCAGCCATCAGATTTCTGCTGTAGCCCTAGCAAAAGACAACAGAGAAGAACGACACTTCTGCCTCCTCTGGGCCTAATAATGACAGACATTTGAGTTTTAGGCTTCATATTCATTAGAAAAATGCATACTAACAAAATCATGTTATTCTAGCTGATTTATAACCCATATATTTTGTATGCATTTTCTGATTAACCAGACATTTGTTTATCTAGCCTTAGGTCCGGTCCCAGCAAGACCAGATAAGAGGGAGTCTACTGTATTACCCTAACACTGGCTGCCGCAGTTACATCTTTAAAAATGGATATGTCCAGCATTTTGTTGACCTTGTTAATTCAAGTGCACAAGATAGATTGTAAAACTACCAACTAGATTCACTAACATCTTTGACCTGCTCTTTACCTACCTTGCTACTTCCTGTACCCCACCTACATTTCCTCATCCATGGTTAAAGCTGACTACAAATCAGTCATCTTCTCCATCAGGCCTAGTGGTACCACTCCACTATGAATTGAGTCTTTTCCAGGGCAGATCTATTTCAACTTGTAAAAGACCTAGGAACAGTTCCCCATAATCCCATACAAATGGATATCTGCCACATTCTCCTCCAACTTTGACCAGTACCCAAACAGCTCCAGATAAAAGTCAGTTCCTAACTGCCTAAAATATTATTTTAATTAAATTCTGGAATAAACCACTTTGGCAGAATTCCCTTATTTATAAGTTGTATAACAAGAGAGAGAAAATAAAAGTTATCAGACATCCCATCTTTCCTATGTCAAAGCTGCATTGTGCCCAACAATGCATTGAGCTCATCCATAATAACATCAAACATTTCATTCAAAATAATATAGACAATATTTTAACAAATAAATAAATGTAGTGGTAACTTTACCCTCCCCCACCAACACTGTTGCCTTCACTGTCCCTGAAAATGTAATTCTCGCTGATATCACTTTGGAACCAATTTCAGGATCCCTGTCAAAGGCTAAAAATAATACTTCTGTGGGACCAGACAGTATACCAGGCTGCATTACCATCAGTGTGAAAGTTTCTTTAACCCTCTCTGAACATAAAATTGCAACATATGGGATGTGATACTACAGGGTTCATTGCTGGGCCTTCTCCTGTTTAGAATTTATTTTGTGATATGCAAGCCAATATCCAAGAAGTGAGGCACCTTTATTCTCTAATCCACTGATATTCAACCACTCCAGAAGGGATGATATATACACATACCTGCTGCACCACAAACAATCTCAAGCTAAATGTAAAAAAGTGCAGCATAGTAACATTTTGCAAAAAAAAAAAATGCTCCCACCTTACATTTAGTAAACAATACTCCTTTCCTGACAGGCAATGTCATAAGTTTCCTGAGTGCTTAAGTGACCATCTCTCTCTCTCTCTTTCTCTCACTTGATCATCACGTTTCCATCATTGTTTCCATCATAGTAAAGCAGTCATTCTTTCTGGCTGAGTTAATTTCCAAGGGAATATCCTCAGATCCAAAGAAGTCATCATTCCACTGCACTCTTCCCTTATCAAACCCATCAATGTGTACACTGCCCTCTTGGTAAGTATAAATCGAACCATATCACTCAACTAGAAGGGGTCCAAAGATTTCTAACCAAGAAAACTAATGGCCTTAAATCCTATGACTATCCTGACAGATATGCACAGTTCTCCTTGTAGCCAACAAACTGCTCGGATGTGACCTATGTCTGAGTTTGTGAGCCACAAGAAACCCAATCTTATTTGATCGCCTATTTTTTCACAAAAGCAGTGCACCTGCAAACACTTGCTTTAGGGTCTAAATCCATATAACATATAAGACTAATTGGAGGCTGGGGTCTAAGCGTAATGTAGTCCCAGTCTATGGAATAAGTTACAACTACAGGTCAAATGAAATACTAACTTGGCAATCTAGTGATATTTTTCATAATTGGAAAGATACATTTATATTTACTCTTAAGTTATCATGTATAATGTCCATCAGTAGATTACTATTGCACTAGCCTAAACTATAGGTGATGTTCTGCCAAATACTGGTCTATCTAGCCAGCTTCCAAAACTTTAGGGAACCTTCCACATACCCTAGCCACTACACAGCTTGAGGCAAGTAGGATAAAATCAGTGGCTAGGGCACTAAAACCTCAGAGCTTTATTGCTACAGAACAGGGAGGCAAGAACCCTAACGACTAGATATGCACTAAGAAAAAAAAAAAGAGATGCACAAAAGTACACAACCTGGTAAAAAGCAGAACCCAAAAGAAGGGGGAAGGAGGAAAGAGGGAGGGTGCAACTTCTGTAACAGTGATCTATTCAAACATCTACTGCTATGATAAGTTTACTTATGCAACTGTACTAGGTTCATCATTAGATCACTTTTATAGTAGCTTAAGCTATATGGGACGTATATGAATAAGAGTCCAGAAGCCCTTGAAAACTAGTGGTAGCAAACCATTGTGGTGTCAGTGGAGCAAAAAAGTAGCACACATGCCTTTTGTGCTGGAAGACCGGAAGGCTGTGGGTTCTTTTCCCACTACAGATTACTGGATTGCTAACACAGTAGTGCCGCATTAGGAGAGTGCTCATCCTTTGGATGATATAAATGATCCCATAGCACCTTGTGAAAAGAGTAAGTCTTTTCTTCACAATGACCAGAAATGTTTTAACTAAATGGAAAAGATGTTCTAGTTTATGCAGTAACAGAGGCCAAGACCCATACCAATTGGGGTCCCCAGTGGTTCTCCAGTACTTGTGTAAACTGCTCAAATCTGGTCTGTCTTACAATTCAAAGTATGTCTTTCAGCCATTTCTACTTGTCTGTCATTAGATCACCCCTTTCTTCTTTGTTCTCAGCATATAAGTTTTTTGACAGGGGTTTTAAATATTGCAACCATAAAGCAAGTGGTTTCATTATGGAATCCTAATGTTGAATTGGAAAATTTAACTTTATCTGTATTTGAACCTGCAGCTAGCTCTTCCCAGAAACTTCTTAGTTGGAAGACAGTTTTGGTTATTGATCTGACTTCAGCTTGGCATGTATATGATTTGCAAGCCTTATATCTTCTTACCTCTTCTTCTTTTTTTTTTTATAAAGCTAGGGTGACTCTTACAACCAATCCTTCCTTTGTGTTTAAGGTTGTTTCTGAATCTGAATCAATCTATTCATCTGCCTGTATTCCTCCCCAACCTAAGAACAGAAGAGAGAGTAATTTCCATTCCCTAGATGTCCACAGACAACTCAGATAATATTTGGACAAAACAAAGATTTCAGATTGTCAGATCAACTCTTTATTTCTTAATCAGTTTCCAGACAAACCATATTCATATGGTATTCTCAGGCTATTCAATTATACTATTCTTGCTTTCAAATATATGTTGTAGGGCTTACAGCAGGGTCCTGGTGTCCTGTTCTAGTGTGCACACCACTTAACTCACACTTTGTCCCGCAACTGCATCCTCCACTTGGAGTACTTGCACGCATATGCTCTGGATCATGAATCTACATTTTTAGCATATTGGAGAGACTGCGGTTTAACTCTCGCTTTGTCCCGTGACTGCATGCCCCACCTGTGTGGTCTCCTGGAGTACTTGCTTGCAAACAGTCTGGATCATTGATCTACGTTTTTAACATGTTGAAGAGAATGCAGTTTAACTCTCACTTTATCCTGTGACTGCATCCCCACCTATGTCAATCCCCTGGAGTACTTGCTCACAAATGCTCTCGATCATGGATCTACATTTTTAACCTATTGAAGAGACTGCAGTGTACATCCTACCATATGTATGCACAACATTCATGTTTCCACAATTTGAAACCTTTAGTCAATTTGCAATCAGTGGCATGCACACTAACAGGGACACTATAGTCTTAGGAATTCCCGCACTCCTCCCACCGCCATAATTTTTTTTCCCTCCCATGCGGGTCTAACTCAAAGTAGTTAAAGTGCAGTATATAATCACATATACTTTCAGCTAATTTTCTTTAATGACTCTCATGTTGTACTGACCTGTGGAATTATAGTTTTCAACTGATAGCTTTTATTGATTTTTGTTTTGGGCTCACTCTGTTCCCCTACCCTACCCCCACTTCCCATCCACACTAACTACAGCTACATTTATAGGTAACCAGTCAACACACCCCCTCCCCAATTAGCCTATCGTTATCTTTAGACCACCTAAGCTCTAATCCCTATCACAGCTACCACACAGCCCAGCACAGTAATACATTAACTCCTCCCTATAGAAGACTCACCCTCATTAATTTGGCCTATCCATCTCTCTTTACTCCACCCCCAATCACAGGAATTATGTTACTCTTTCACACATCACTCTTTAGCTTACTCATTATAACTTAGCAGATTGCCTCCTATCACAAACAGAAGATCACAACATTCTACTTTCCAACATACTCAGTAGCCACTTCACCTATCACCAGCATTACAAACATTGTCATATCACCATACCTTTATAATAGCTCCAACACAGACCTCTTTACACTTTCATATGCTTATACAAATGCATCACCACATCTTCTTCATAAATATGCTAGACTGTTATCCAGAATGTCACATCTTTTTCTGTTTAAATTAACTCATCTTAACCTAAATGGGGAAATGCATCACAATCCAGACCCCAACTGCAATTACACAAAGCCCTTTCACTGGATAACTCAATCTCTCATAACATCAGTAATCTAACACACAGTAGCTCTGACCTTCTAATCATAAACCTGAATCAGAGAAGTATCCTAAATAAAGTACACAAACTTCATGCAGCCCTTGCCATATACTCTCCAGATATAGCAATCTTAACAGAAACTTGACTCACAACTCACATAAATGATACTGAAATCCTAACACAGGGCTATAACATACACAGACTTGATAGGATACATAAGCATGGTGGTGGCAAAGGCATTATGTACAAAAATAAACTCAAGCTTGAATGCCTTAAAATGAACCCTCAGACCTCCTGAATTCTGAAATACTAATCTCCCACCTCCAACTAAACCCCAATAAAAATGTAATACTTATAGCAACTTACATCCCCCCAGGACATCATATTTAATCATATCAGCAACAAAAGAAACTTCTCCCCCAAAGCTGTCAAATCCCTCCTACAACAATGCAACTGTACCCCACTAAAACATCTCCACGTTGATTTAGCAGTTCAACATTTTAATAATGCATTCCTTGCTATTCTAAATAGTCTTCCACCCTTAGGAAGAGCCATGTTAAATCAAAACATCTGCCATGGCTAGTTAAGGACACCAAGCAAATCTTCAAACAGAGAGATAGAGCCTGGACTCAATACCAAATTAACAAAAAAACAAGCCTCCCTTGTCACCTACTGACAATTAAGGAACCTAGCCAACAAACTAATCAAGAAAGAGAAAAAGTCATATTGTACCTCAATCCAGCAAATGCCAAAACAACTCTCAAAACATTTGGGGAACCATAAAACAGCTCCTTAAACTGGGATAAGCCACAACTCCATCGCCCACCACCTCAAATATCAAAGATAGCATAGCTTTCCAATTTAACTCACACTTCATCAACTCCATACTATCCCTCATAAAAATGACATCAATACTCCACTATTATCTCCGCAGGATCAGTACATTGCTTCAATTCTTTTTCTATCAGACCAATACAAACTGGCACAATTAAAAAAAACTTCTGAAGAAATTAAAGCCCACATCCATTGCTGCTGACCTATTCCTGAATTAATTTCTCAAATTGGCAGCAAATGCCATCTCTTATCCCATCTTTGTTCTAATCAATTGGACAATCTATGAGCAAGACATCTCCAAGCTATGGAAAATTTCTTGCACCATCCCTATACACAAAGGTGGCTCCTCAAATGATTTCTCAAACTACAGATGGATTGCTATACTCTCTCTACTAATCAAAATTCTTGAAAAATGTATACACACACAACTCTTTGACTATCTACTAAATAACAACCTTCTCGCTAATTCTTAACATGGTTTGAGCCCCAAACACAACACCACAACTAATAAGTTTTACCAGCACCATCAACCAGCTTAGAAACAACAGCCAACACATCTCTTCCATTTTTCTTGACATGTCTAAGCCATTCAACACAGTATCCCACCAAAAACTACTCAATGAACTAGTATCCTTAGGTTCATAGGTGTGTACTAGGCTAATGGCCCTGGAGCCTTTACAAGCCTAGCCCATAGGATTAACCTGACATCGTGCCACCCAACATTAGTTCCCAGT
Organism: Protopterus annectens; assembly: GCF_019279795.1. NCBI lineage: Eukaryota > Metazoa > Chordata > Ceratodontiformes > Protopteridae > Protopterus > Protopterus annectens. The sequence continues at coordinate 1,792,925,179 of NC_056725.1, read as the reverse complement.
GCCTCTGTCGAGTAGAGGCACTGGAATGATCCCTGGGGTGAATTTTCTATTTCCCATCCACTCATCAAGATTTCTCTTGAAGAGGGACAGTGAGGTGCTCTGTTTGACATGTATGGGAAGTTTATTCCATAGCATGGGCACTCTCTGGGTTATGAACCTGTCCCTCTAGCATGTTCTGTTGGCGTTTATATCATGTTATCGAAAGATGAAAATAGCGAATGCTATTTCATCAGCCCCAAAACATCTAAACATGAAAATATCGAACATTCAGAACAGCAATTTTTTTTCCATGGAAAAAATTTGCTGCTCCGAAACACATACATACAACACAAGCACATCAAACAAACAGCAATCACACACATATACTTAAATTCCTACATCTAACGCTACACTAAACTAAACATACACTACTATCTACCCACTTACCTTAAACCAAACCCTAACCTTAAGGTCCATCACTATCGCACACTCACCTAACCCGCGCCATAACCCTAACTCACTTAAACCGCCCATAACTCTAAAGTCTGCCACTATCGCACACACGCCTAACCCGCGCCCTAACTCACTTAACCCACCCTTAACCCTAACGTACAAACAATCGCACACTTACCTGAACCCAACACGTAACTTTCCACCACAGCGCTAAGAATAGTGAAGCCACAGAAACAGTCAACTGAATTATTTCCCGAGGAAAGAATTCGCTGTTCTGCAGCTTCGCTATTCTTAGTGTTCACTGAATAGTGTTTGATATCAGAATATTCGAAGTTTTAATACTTCGATGTTCTGATATAGACCCTTTCTGTTGATTGTGGTAATGAGGTTGAGGTCTCTGGAGCATGTGGTGTGGAGGGATTGGGGTTTCTTTAGATGTAGCATTTCTAACAGAGCTGGGTCAGACATGGCTTTGTAAGTCAAGCAGAGATCGCCTCTAAGTAGGTGATATGAGACGGAGAATAGTTGGAGTTTTTTGAGTCTGTCCATATAGCACAACTGTTTAAGGCCTAGGATCATCTTTGTGAGGTACTTTTGCGGCCTCTCCAGTTGTTGGAGGTGCCTAGTGAGGTACATGCCAAATGGGACATTGTACACAATGGTCGACCTAATGAGAGAAAAGTAGAGGGAGACAATGACCTCTTTTTTCCTGGATGCAAAACCCTTGTAATGACATTTGTCACATAGAAGGACTTTCTGACCACACTGTCAATGTGGTGGTCAAAAGAGAGGTTGCTGTCAACCTGTGTTCCCAGATCTCTTATAATGCCTTCTGTGTTCAGTGGACTACCATTGATGCGGTAATTCATGGGAACTGAGTTTTTCCCAAAGGGGATGATGACACATTTTTTGGCATTGAGCTTAAAGCCATGGTTCTGACACCAGCTGTTGGTCTCAGTAAGGCGTTTCTGCAGGATGTCAACATCACTTGGGGAGTTAATAATAGCTCCCAACTTGCAATCGTCTACAAACTTTGTCAGCCAGAGTCCCTTTGTGTTGGCCTGGACTTCAGAGAAGTAGATACCAAACAGGAGAGGACCCAGGACCGAACCCTGTGGGACTCCACTCGTGACTGGTCGGTAGTCTGGCTTGGAGTCAGCTACTTTCACACTGTGGGCTCTATCTGTGAGCCAATTTGCAACCCACTTAGTGATATAGGAGTTGATGCCTAGCTTAGTGAGTTTTTCTATGATTCCTGAGTGGGGAATGGTATCAAAGGCCTTGGCCAGATCAAGATAGGCTGTATGAACCACCTTGCCCTTATCCACAGCTCTGGTGACTGACTCAAAGAAGTCAACCAGGTTGAGCAGGCATGATCTACCCTTCACAAAACCAAACTGTGTGGGATCCAGAGTTTGGAGATTCCCTATATCCTTGTATATTAGATCCATGATGATGTGTTCCATAGCTTTGCATATCAGACTTGTCAGGCTAATGGGGCAATAGTTCCCAGTGTCTATAGTCATTCCTCCTTTGTGGAGAGGGATGATTGTAGCAGTGTGTCATTTGGTAGGGACAAAGCCTGAGGTGAGGCTGTTTTTGAACAGGGTACACAGGTGTGGTGCCAGTTCACTCTGTAGTTAATGTAGAACACAGCTAGGGGTATTGTCAGGTTCCATAGAAGCTGTATTGTTAGCCTTGGCCAGTGCTGTTTTAACCTGTGCAGCAGTAATACTGGGTGCCTGGCAATCTACTGGCATTGTGATTGGTCCTTTGGGGGGGGGGGGTAAAGTTGGCACTGAATGTCGGCCAGTATATTGGCAATATATGTTGGCTCAGTATAGGAGGTACCATTGTGCAGTACCTCAGAGCAAATCTGGGTATTGCCGTAGAGATTTTTTACATAACTATAGAAGGCCTTGTGGTTGTCTTTACTATCTGTTGCAATTCTGTTTTCATAGCTAGCTTTAGGGGATTTGATGAGGAATCTCAACTTTTTGTTGAAGCTGAGTTTTTCCCGTCTTGGGACTTCTTATTCTGCATCACTTTCTTCTTTCTGTTGTAGAGTTTGTTTATGACAGGGGACCACCAGATTGGCTTTCTTCTTTTAGAGGAGAGCATCTTGGTTGTATTGGGTATGGTCAGATCCATCCATTTGTGTACGTGTTCGTACAGTGCATTGGTGTATGATTCGGTGGTCATGCAACTATTCTCCATTTGCATGGGTGCTGTGAAGTTAGCCACCTCTGTTTTTAGTAGCCCAAAGTTAGCTTTGGAGAAGTTTTTCATGGTTGTTACCTTTGCGGGGGTGGGGGGATGTGGATTTCCAAGGTGATTAGTTTGTGGTCTGATCTAACCAGGGAGGAGTTGACTACTGGTGAAGAGCAATGGATGCCCATGTTAGTAATGACCAGGTCAAGGATGTTGTTCCATCTAATAGGGGTAAGAACGAGCTGGTCCAGGGCATTGGAATTAATGAATTCCAGGAAACGTTGGGAAGTGTATTGGTACATGAGTAGTTTACCCAGTTAATGGAGGGATAGTTGAAGTCACCCAGTATGCGACTGTTAGGTTGGACCCTAATATTCTTCAGGGTGCTTAGGAACGTGAAGTGTGTATCTTGGGACATGGTTGGGGACCTATAGCAGGCTACAATCTGAATTGCTCTCTTACCCAATGTTAGCTGCACCTGAAGTGTCTCTGATGTGTTATGTTGGGCTACCAGTCTGGAGGTGTTTGCATTTGTTATGAATATGGAAATACCTCCGCCTTTGGAGCTTCGGTTCAAGTTCTTGGGCCGAAAGGTGTGGAATGAGTTATAGCCTGGTAGTGCAGGGGGCTTTCTGCTGCTTTGAACCTAGTCACTGTTACAGCACAAATGTTGATGTTCTCCATTTTAAGGAGTGCTTCGAGCGAGTGCATTTTGAGATTTAGACTTCTAGCATTGAGCAGCATGACCCTCAGATTGCATTTGTTTGTAGCTGTTATGGTGGTAATTTGGTCTTTGGAACACAACCTAAAAAAGGCACTATAGAGGTGGCAAGAGCCTTGGCCAGTATCCAGAAGCCCAGGGGTGACAGATGCAGGCCATCTTTGGCAAAGCATCGAGGTCTGTCAGTCATGTCATCCCAGGCAGACAGGTATTGGATCCCCTTGGAAGGACACCAGAAACTTAGCCAATTGTTGAAATCAATAATTTTCTGCTTATACTGTGGTATCATACTTGGTGATGTTAGGATGCTGCTCAGGACTAGGGTCATACCCGCCTGGGCTACATAATCCGGGTGCTCTTCCATGTCTCTTTTCATGTACTCCAGAGAGGTACATCCAGGTCCTTCACACCCACTTGTACAATGACAGAGTCATATTTGTACCTGTTGATGGACCTGAGTGCGTGCATTATGTGGCGGATCCTGGCACCTGACAGGCATCTGACTGTTACTTTCTCCTTATTCAACCTAGTGAGTGGGACATCACTAGTGTTTTGGGCATGCTGTTTTTCCTTAGGGGCTTTGGTTGAATGGCACATTGTTTAGGAGAGTTGTGTCTTGCGATTACTGTTGTGTTGTGTTGGTTGAGTACATTTCTGCCTTGGATGCCTCTGCTGTTTGGGTAGATTTTTATTGAGAGCCTCTGCAAATGTGGGTGTGTGATTTATGTTTTTATGTGAAGGCAGTGCCGGTGTGTGTTCTGGAGGGCTATGTGTTCCATGTGGTGTGGTGCAAGTGTTGACCTTCTCCTCTTGACCAGCTATTTCAGTCTTGGCTGGAGTGTGCATGGCTTCCAGTTTGGATATATAAGTGCATCTCCCGCAAGTCTGAGTGGTGGGAGGTAAGAGGAGAGAGCTGTCAGTGTACATGAGGCAGTTGCTACATTGCCTCAGGATGTCGAAGTTCATAAGGTTAATAGGAGAAAGCACAGGGAACTGACCTTTAGACATGCCTGGAGGGGTGGCCATTAATAATAAGTACTGGAGCTGTTTCCTTGTAGAATGTTTAGTGCTTGTAGCACTTTTGCATGCTACAATAATTGCTACAAGAAGTCTGGTAAAGTGCTAGACTAATAAGCTAGTAAAAGTGCAGGAGAGGAGAGAACTAGCAGATCTAAGGGAAAAATTGAAGATCAAAGTTTTTGGCACCACTCAGAAGCTTGCAAACAGTCCTGGATGCAGCAAATCTGTATCTGGTCTAGACTAGTCACAGGAAATGCAGGAGACAAGTGCAAATACGGGATTTTAAACCAGAAAGTTGAAAGAGATGGAAAAACTGCCCAAAAGGCCAATTAACTATAATTGTGGTAGATAGGCTACCTAGTGCTTACCACTCCCACTGATAAGCTCGAAGGCTTCCCTCCAACACAGAAAGGCTTGGGGGTGACTTAGAAGCTTACAAACTGTCCTGGACACAGCGACTCTATATCTGGACTAGACTAGTTACAGGAAAGGCAGGAAACGAGCTTAGAACTTTTTTTTTTTTTACAGAAAAGCAGCTAAAACACACTAAAAACAGTTTTCAAATGCAGTGCAAGCTCGAACACTTGAGTTGCAGCAATATTAAAGCAAATACAGTTTAAATAAATGCAATTTATTCAAACTGTATTCTGAACTGAATTCAATTATTGTTTTATTCAACTTTGAAGAGTTAAAAAGTGCCAAAAAATATATTTATTAGCTCTATATTTTCAGATTGTTTGAGAAGCACACTCAGTCAGAACACAAGGAGATTTTAGCAATGGTAGATTTTTTTTGTTTTTTTTTAGTAAAGTGGAAGAGGAGAAAGGAGGAACAGAGATAATAGAGGTAATTCAAGGTTAAGAAACTAAGTAGGTTGGCCTTCTCAAATGTTCTGTCTGTATTAGGTAGAATGAGCCAATGACACTAGACTGGGAGGAGTATCCAAGATCAAAATTACAGTAGGGGCGGGCAGCTGCAAAGCCACCAAGTAGAAAAACAAGATACCAATAGGGAGGGAGGTTGGGAAACTAAATCAGTTATATGCTACACTCCTTGGCAGGGAATCAGAACAAACAGACCTCACTCAACCAGCCCTATTGTGGTTTCACAGTTACTTATCTGACTGCCAACAAGCAGTCAAGTGGCAAAATAATCTGTCTCCCCTACTACCCATCTCAGTTGGTGTCCCACAAGGCTCAGTCCTAGGCCCACTGCTTCCGCACTCACCTAGCCACCATCATACAGTATGCTGACGACTCTCCCCCCATATGTTCTGCCCCATCCCTTCCAGAACTCCGAGAGAGAACCAAAAATCCTTCCTAGACATCAAAAACTATCTTTCTGACTATCAGCTAATACTCAATCCAAACATAACAAAGCTAATGCTTTTCTCTAATATCAAAACACAAGATTACCTTCCCCTCTTTACCATCTACTCTTCCAGCAAAACTAAAATTGAGCCTGTCAAACATACCAACCATCTTGGGGTTACAATTGATAACTGCCTAAAGTTTGAAAAACACTTAGCACTATCCATCAATTAGGTTCACATCAGACTTGGCTCACTTTACAGAGCCAAGCCATACGTTACCAACACCACCAGACATTCCATAGCTAGGACACATCTCTTCTCCACCCTTTTGTATGCATCTCCCGTTTTCACAAATCTCAGAAAATCTGACTTAACAAATTTGATAAATCAGTCAGCCCTCTGCACGTACGGCTATTGCATGACTCAGAAACATCAGAAGACTACAAAAACATGGTAGAGCCAGCAAACAGTGGACAGTAATCCATTTATTGATGGAGGATGGAGAAAAACAAACCGGTTTTGTCCTTTAGGCCTTCCTCAGTGTCTGCATTTTCAGAAGACTTTTCAAAGGAGACAATAATGCATGTTTTGACATTTAAGCTTAGTACATGATTCTGGCACCAGTTATTTGTTTGGGACAAGCCTTCCATTAGGACAGCTGAGTCATTTGGGGATTCAATTAGTGTTCTTAGCTTGCAGTTATCTGCAATGCTGAATGGAAAAGGTCCCAGAAATGAACATTAAGGGGACTCCACTGATGACTGGTCTTTTGTGGAGGTAGCTTCCCCTATGTTGATCTCCTCTGTCCAATTTGGAGACTGATAATCCAGTGGGTGATGAAGGATGCAGGGATGAACCTGCAGAAAAAGCTGATTTTTTTTCTTGGAAAAAACATTTTCCTAGTTGCCATTACACTTGCTAGAAGAGTTTTGCAACTTCAGGCTTTATCTTGCCTCCACCTTATATTATTTTCCTAAAGACAGGGCTTCTCTTCACACCAACCCCCTCTTCTTCTGATTAATTCTCAAATATACACTTCATTTGTTGGATGTACACACAGCTGAGATTTTATCTCCATAGAACAAAAACTTTCAGGAAATTGGACCAATTGTTTATTTCATTTTCAAAAGTTACATTGGGACAATCTGTTTTTAAAGTTACATTAGCATGATGGATCACTGAATATATTTATTTTGTCTTTACTAAGACCACTACAAGCTCATGCCACAGGGTCAGAGTCTCCACTTCCTCTGCTTTCTTATCCAGAGTTTCTATATACATTTGTGCTGCTGTTACTTGGTCTAATGCTCATACCTTCATAGATCATTACAAGATGGATATCCTTTCTAGGAACAGGTCAGTATTTGGTTCTGCTGTACTCCAGAATATCCTTCCATGAGACCACCCTGGGTTGATACTAGCTGGGGACTCTGGTCCAATAGTTGAGGAATGGATGAAAAAGACAACATCAGATACAGAAGTAATGTACTCTTTATAATGATACAGCTCTCTTTTCTGTTGTCATCCTTCCTCAAACTATCCTTTGTTCTTCCCCCTTCTACTGGAAGAAGATATTCATATAGGTTCATAGGTAGGTACTAGGCTATCGGCCCTAGGGCCTATACAAGCCCAGCCATTAAGGTACTCTGGCTTTTGCCACCCTAGAAAATTATATTCCTGTGCCACTGTCGAGCAGAGTCACAGAAGTGATCCTCGGGGTGAATTTCCTATTTCCTATCCAATCATCAAGACTTTTCTTGCGGAGTACTAATGAAGAGCTTTGTTTGATATAGATAGGTAGCTTATTCCAGAGTATGTGAAGTCTCTGGGACAGGAATCTATCCCTCCGGCATGTTCTGTTTATTGTGATGACAAGGTTTAGGTCTCTAGAGCTTGTAGCTGGGAGGGATTGGGACTTCTTTAAGTGGAGCATGTGCAACAGCTCTGGGTTTGACATAGCTTTGTATGTTAGGCAGAGATCACCTCTGAGTAGGCGATATGCGACAGAGTAAAGCTGGAATTTTTTGAGACGGTCTGCATAGGGCATGTTTGAGGCTGGTAATCCTCTTTGTGAGGTATTTCTGAGCCCTTTCCAGTTGTTGTAGATGTGTGAGGTGCATACCAAAGGGGGCATTGTACTCTATAATGGGTCTAATGAGTGATGAGTAGAGGGGAACAATGACCTCTTTTTTTTCTGGATGAGAAACCTATTGTGATGAGGTGTGCCACGTAGAAGGATTTCCTGACTACTTTGGCGATGTGATTATCAAAGGAGAGACTACTGTCCACCTGTGTCCCAAGGTCTCTTATCACACTTTCGGTGTTAAGTATACTGTGTGTTGTAGTTCATGGGTACAGAGTTTTTACCAAAGGGGCATGACAGTGCACTTTTTGGCATTGAGCTTGAGGCCATGGCTTTGACACCAGGCATCTGTCTCAGTGAGGCCCTTTTGTAGGATGTCCACATCGTTAGGAGTTTCGATTATGGCTCCTAGTTTGCAGTCATCTGCGAACTTCATTAGCCAAAGACCTTCTGTGTTAGCCTGTACTTCAGAGAAGTAGATACCAAACAGGAGTGGACCCAGGACTGAACCCTGTGGTACTCAATTTGCCACTGGTCTGAAGTCGGATTTAGAGTCTGCTACTTTCACAGTGTGGGTTCTGTCAGTGAGCCAGTTGGCAACCCATCTTGTGACATAGGGATTTATACCTAGTTTAGTGAGTTTATCTATAATTCCAGAGTGGGGGATGGTGTTGAAAGCCTTGGCAAGATCTAGATAGGCTGTGTGAACCACCATACCCTTGTCTATGGCTTTGGTGACTGCTTCAAAGAAGTCTGTCAGGTTTTGGAGACATGATCTGCCTTTTACAAACCTGAACTGGGAGGGGTCCAGAGTTTGGAGGCTACGAATGTCTTTGTTTATAAGTTCCATGATGATACGTTCCATGGCCTTGCAGACCAGGCTCGTCAGGCTAATGGGGCAGTAGTTCCCGGGGTCCATGGTGGCTCCCCCTTGTGGAGTGGGATAACCGTCTGTGTGTGCCATTCAGCAGGCACAAAGCCTGAGGTGAAGCTTTGATTGAACATGGTACTTAGGTGGGGTGCCAGTTCGTTCTGTAGTTCATGTAGAATGTAGCCTGGGATGTTGTCTGGTCCCATGGATGCTGTGTTCTTGGCTTTGGAGAGTGTGGTTTTTACCTGTGCAGCCATGATTACAGGAACTTTGCATTCTTGCGGTATAGAGATGGGCTCTTTAGGGGTGAGAGGGGGGGTAAAGTTAGCACTAAACCTATCTGCCAGGATATTGGCAATATCAGTTGGGTCTGTATATTTAGTGCCATTGTGCTGTAACTCAGAGCAGATCTGAGTGTTGCCATTGAGATTCTTAACATAGCTATAGAATGCATTGTGGTTGTCTTTAGAATCAGTGGCGATTTTGTTTTCGTAACTAGCTTTGGAGGATTGTATCAGGGATCGCAGCTTCTTACTGAGGCTGACCAGGGAGCTCCTTCACTCATGGGATTTTACTCTCTTTTGCAACAGTTTCTTCTTTCTGTTGTACAGTTTGTTTATGGCAGGGGACCACCAGATTGGCTTCCTTTTTTGGAGAACCTTTTTTGGTTCTGTTTGGGATAGCATGATCCATGCACTCGTGTAAGTGCTTATAAAGTGCAATTGTGTAGGATTCAGTAGTCGCAACTGTATTGTCCATCTGCATGGGTGTCATGAAGTTCACCAGTTCTGTCTTAAGAAGCATGAAGTTGGCTTTGGAGAAATATTTTTACTGTGGTTTCCTTAATGGGGGGTGGGGGCAGGATGTGGATATCTAGAGTAATTAGCTTATGGTCAGATCAGACCAATGAGGCGTTGACTTCAGGTGTGGAACACTGGTCACTCATGTTGGTAATGACTAGATCTAGGATATTGTTGCCCCTGGTGGGGGTGTGGATAAGTTGATCCAGGGCATTGGAGTTTATGAATTCCAGAAAGCGTTGAGTGAAGGAGTTGGTACATGAGTAGTTTTCCCAGTTAATGGTGGGGTAGTTGAAATCGCCCATTATTAGGGTGTTTGGTGAACCCTAATATTTTCCAGTGCATCAAGAAAAGAGGAGTGGGAATCCTGAGGCATGGTGGGGGATCTGTAGCAAGCTACAATTTGGATTGCAGTTTTGCCCAAAGTTAGTTGCACTTGGATAACCTCAGCTGCATTATGCTGAGCAACTAGCCTGGAGGTGTTGATATCCTTAATTTATATGGACACACCTCCGCCTTTGGTGTTCCGGTCCAGGTTACATGGCTGAAAAGTGTGGTATGAGTTAGAGCCTGGTAGTGCAGGGGTGCTCTCTGGAGCCTTGAAACAGGTCTCAGTCACTGCACAGATATCGATGTTCTCCATTTTAAGGAGTGCCTCGAGTGAGTGCATTTTGAGATTTAGACGTCTAGCATTGAGTAGCATCACCTTCAGTTTTTGCTTGCCTGTTCCTTTTACTGTGGTGAATTTGACATTTGAACCTTGCCTAAAAAAGGCACTATGGGGCGGCAATAACCTTAGCTAGTATCCGGAATCCCAGGGGTGACAGGTGCAGGCCATCTCTGGAAAAGCATCATGGTCTGTTGACCATGTCATCCCAAGCTTAGCCAATTGTTGAAGTCAATCATTTTGTCCTTGTGGGTAAGTGGTGGAGCGTGAGCTATGGCTATAAGGTGTGAGAAGAGGCGAAAGTAAAATCTAAGGTCAGATCAGAAGCCCAGTCGTTGAAGAAGGATGAAAAAGAACACACAAAAAAAACCCAAAAAAAAAATAAAACAAGAGATGCATCATTATGGGGAGTACTTAACTTTTGTTTCTGATTTATTAATCAGTGTTTTGTGCATGATCCTATCAAATACTGGTATTAAGTCTATATAAATTATATCACTGCATATTTTTTCATTTATAGCTGTTATTACATTCTTATAGAACATCATGTTACAGGTGGTTATAGATCTATTTTCAGCGTATGCATGCTGATATATGGTTTTAGGTCCCAGACTTTCCATTTCTGACAATTTATCCAAAATAACTTTCTCCATTATTTTTCCAGAACAAGAAAGTATACTTATGGGTCTGTATGAGACTGGTTTTGTCCTATTCTCATTTCAAGATAGAGTTAACAAGTGCATGTCTCCAATTTTGAGGAATATCCCCATTTTTAAATGACCTAGTGAATTACAGATATTCTGGTACTATAAGCTTATGCTGAAGTATTCTCATGTCATTATTACTAACTCCAGCTCATCCTTTACTTTGTTTGGGCCCAGTTTATGTAGTTCTTTTTCAAGATAATTTAATTTATATTTAGTATCTGAAGTTACTTGGATGTTACCAAAACAGTTTATCACCCCTTTGTGGAGCCAAACTTCTTGTATAAGATTTTGTAATTATATCTATAATTTATTGCATTTGAGAATACATTTTAGTATCTTCACACTATGTCTTGATTTGTATGTCTTTACTATACAAAATCTTATGCATCTTTAAAATGTTTTCCTATTGTACTCAATATCTTTGCATATGTTGTTGTTGTTTGTCTTTCGGCTTTTCCCGGTAAGGGGTCGCCACAGCGGAACTCCGGTCCGCTAATGATTGGCAGTAGATTTTTACGAAACGCCGAGGTGCCAGCTCGATGCCCAACCTTCAACGAAGGCACGCCCATTTACGCACACATGTCTTTTGAACGCTACCCAACCGCAGGGAGAACATGCAGACTCCACAGAGAAGGCACTCCCAAGCCCAGCCGAGAATTGAACGGGAGAACCTCCTGCTGTGAGGTAACAACTCTACCGCTGTACCACAGCGACATCCTTGTATAAATCTTATTTAAAATTTTCCTCATTCTGTTTTTAATTTGTTTGCCCTGCTTGTTTATTTCAGTTTTCAAAATTGTGATTCAACCTCTTTTCCAGTTCTTATATTTTTTGTCTCTCATTTTAATTGAGTGTTTTCTTCCTGTTTTAATGTAGCCTCCTGACCTTGTGTGCCTAGATTCTGATGTTAAACACTTTTGAGATTTTAAGTATTTTTTCTCTGTTTATTTGCTAAGTTTTTCTGCATAGCTGCCTAGCTTGAGCATTTTCTGGCTTGTTAAACTTGATTTCTGTATTAGTAGCTGTATTTAGAGCACAACCAAAAGCTGTTTGCTGAATTTCCTGTTTGCACTTAATTTTAAATCGTTTTTTTTCTTAAAACTTGCATATTTTCTGTCCTTGACCTAGCACTCTTGTGTGGGGTCATTTACTGCACTGTTATAACTTGATATTACTTGTGAACCTCTGCTATCTCTGTAAAAAACAAAAAAAAAAATCTTGCTTTTTCCCACTTTTCTGAGAGTTAAAAAAGTTCAGTTATAGGCTTGCTGTTCCTGAACTGTTTGAAAGTTTCTGTGAGGCCATTTTTGCTTGGGCTGAAGGAGGGTCTCTCTGTTCGTCAGTGGCAGTGACTAACATTGAGCAGCTTCCCTGCCCCCCGTAGAGGTGGTTACTGACTTGAAACTGTAGTTTTATTGGCCACTAGGGGTCATTTCCATGACTCCTTCATCTTCCTCTCTTAAAACCTAGTTGCCTCGTGGTTTGAGCGTCTTTTCAGGCTTGTTGGCTGTTGGTGAAGCACCCTCCAAGAGGAAAAAACGCTGAGAGAAAAGGGAGCCACTTTTGAGATTTTAAGTATTTTTTCTCTGTTTATTTGCTAAGTTATTCTGCATAGCTGCCTAGCTTGAGCATTTTCTGGCTTGTTAAACTTGATTTCTGTATTAGTAGCTGTATTTAGAGCACAACCAAAAGCTGTTTGCTGAATTTCCTGTTTGCAATTAATTTTAAATCGTTTTTTTCTTAAAACTTGCATATTTTCTGTCCTTGACCTAGCACTCTTGTGTGGGGTCATTTACTGCACTGTTATAACTTGATATTACTTGTGAACCTCTGCTATCTCTGTAAAAAACAAAAAAAAAATCTTGCTTTTTTCCCACTTTTCTGAGAGTTAAAAAAGTTCAGTTACAGGCTTGCTGTTCCTGAACTGTTTGAAAGTTTCTGTGAGGTCATTTTTGCTTGGGCTGAAGGAGGGTCTCTCTGTTCATCAGTGGCAGTGACTAACATTGAGCAGCTTCCCTGCCCCCCGTAGAGGTGGTTACTGACTTGAAACTGTAGTTTCATTTTCCCTTTTGGGTCTATTCCTGCTTCTTTCCAGCCCCTGCCATCAAGCACGCTTTAACGTGCTTTAGCCTTGATGAAGCGGAGTTGCCACTAGAGCAGCATCGGGCAGTTAAACAAGGTTAAACTCTTTCTGGCTCCAGAAAGTCTGTTCTTCAATTTTTCCCTTAGAACTGCTCTGTTAGGAACCTAAACAGTTTACACCTACACTAAATAGTGCAGCACTTGTTCCAAATAGCTTTTTCTTCTCAAAAAGCTCAGCACTTGTCTTATAAGCATATCCCTTGTCTTATAAGCATTCTCTTTGCAGGTCAAGCACTCCTATATTATACAAATCTCTCACTAGCAAAACCCCCCAGGAGTGCCCACTTCCCTGCTAAGCCCACTACTTTTCTATCTCATACCAACTCATAATTCTTTCTAGCATGTCGAAGGGTCAGATGCTGGCGTCCTCTCCTGCCCATTTGGTGAATCTGGGAATTCTGAGACAATGTTACAATTGCCTCATGTACACGGACAACCATCTCCTCCTCCCATGTAACACTAACACTTGTGAGAGATGCAGCTATTTAGCCAGACTGGAGGCTGAGCTCTCTCAACTCAGGACTGGCAAGACCAGGCAGGAGGAGAAGGCAACTACACACACCACAATACCAGTCTCACATAACTCAACCACACCACTGAATCAAACACATAAACACACTAAGACATACTCGGAGGCTCTGAGTAAAATTTACCTAAACAGCAGAGGCCTCCAAAGCAGACACCCAAGCAACTGCAAACTCAATACACCACACAAACAACACATAAACAACAAAATCAGTGTGCAAAGCAGTCACTGCCCTTAAGGCCAAATACAACACCAAACATACTTGTCATAGGTGACTCCATAGTCAGACACACTGACGTCCCGCTCACCAGACTGAGTAAGGAGAAGGTCACAGTAAGCTGCCTGTCGGGCGCTAGAATCCACCACATAACACAAGCACTCAGGTCTCTCAAAAGCAGGTACAAGTACGACACAGTCATTGCCCACGCTGGTGTCAACGACCTGAGACGTACCTCCTTGGACTACATGAAAAGAGACATTGAGGAGCTCTCTGATTATGTAGCCCAGGCAGGTATGACCCTGACCTTGAGCAGTATCCTACCTTCACCTAGAATGATGCCACAATACAGTGATAAGATGATCAGCTTTAATAATTGGCTTAAATATTGGTGTCATTCAAAGGGGATCCAATGTCTGTCTGCCTGGGATGACATGCTGGACAAGCCACGCTGCTTCAAGGGACGGCTTGCACCTGTCACCCCTAGGCTTCCGGATATTGGCAAAGGCTCTTGCCACCCCCATAGTGCCTTTTTTAGGCAAGGCTCAAATTCTAAACCTACCACCCTAGAACACAAAAAGTAAAAACTAAGGGTAATGCTGCTCAATGCCAGAAGTCTCAATCTCAAGATGCACGCACTCGAGGCCCTTCTCAGTATGGAGAACATCGATGTCTGTGCTGTGACAGAAACCTGGTTCAAGGCTCCTGAGAGCACCCCAGCACTAGCAGGTTTCACCTCATATCATGCGTTCCGCCCCAAAATCCGGACAACACCAAGAAAGGAGGGGTGTCCATATTCATAAAGGACACCCACACCTCAAGGTTGGTGGCAACGCACGATGCATCGGAGACCATCCAGGTGCAATTAACCATAGGCAAGACTGCTCTGCAATTTGTAGCATGTTACAGGCCACCCTCTCAAACTCAGGAACCTCACATGGCCTTCCTGAAAACATTGGAGGGGATAAATGTATCTCCAAACACCATCATACTAGGTGACTTCAACTACCCTAATATAGACTGGGAACACTACTCAAGCCCAAACACTCTAGCCCAAAGGTTCCTGGAGTTCATAAACTCAAATGCCATGGAACAACTAGTCACCATCCCCACAAGAGGAGAAAACATACTTGATCTCATCATCACGGACATGGGATCACAATGTTCAACACCGGAAGTATACCCCTCATTGGTGAGATCAGATCATAAACTAATCTCGCTGGAGGTCCTCATCCCGCCCCCACCTGAAACAAAAAAGACCACAGTGAAAAACTTCTCAAAAGCCGACTTCACACTTCTAAAAACTAGTGTGGTCTCCTTTAAGGCCCCTGAGCCAGTGGTAAACATTACTCAAACCGCTGAATCACTTACAAATGCCTTCTACCAGCACCAACAGGACTGCATGGATCAGGCAATCCCAAACAAAACTAAGACTCTTTGTACCAAAGGCAAGCGTCCAGTCTGGTGGACCCCAGCCATAAACAAGCTCTACAACAAAAGGAGGAAGCTACTACAAGATAGAGCAAAATCCTTGAAAGGTAAGACACCCTTGATCATTATAAGTAAAAAACTAAGAGCTCTCATAAAATCATCCAAGGCAAATTTTGAGAGAAAAATCGCCAAGGACTCAAAAGACAATCATAAGGCCTTCTTTAGCTATGTTAGAAACCTAGGAGGAAACTCCCAGATATGCTCAGAATTAGTTCAAAATGATGTGAAGATTACTGAACCTACACACATTGCCAACATACTGGCTGACAGGTTCAGTGCAAACTTCTCCCCTCCCTCCCCCCCAAAAGGAGAGATATCTATACCAGAGGATTGTAGCCCCCCAAACATCTCCAACGCCCAGGTGAGAACTGCTCTCTCCAAAGCAAAAAACACAGCATCTATGGGACCGGATGGTGTCCCCGGCTGTGTGCTCCATGAACTCAATGAGGAATTAAACCCGCAGTTAGGACAGCTGTTTAATCTTAGCCTCACCTCAGGATACGTACCCAAGGAGTGGCGCACGGCGACTGTGGTCCCACTTCACAAGGGTGGTGCCTCCACCGACCCTGGAAATTACCTTTCCATTAGCTTGACAAGCCTCATCTGCAAAGCCATGGAGAGGATCATAATAGATCTCATAAATAAAGACATAGGGAACTTGCAGACTTTGGATCCAACCCAGTTTGGCTTTGTCAAAGGCAGATCATGCCTTTTAAACTTGGTTGACTTTTTCGAGACAGTCACCAAGGCCATTGATGAGGGAAAGGCAGTCCATACAGCCTACCTTGACCTGGCAAAGGCCTTCGACACAATACCCCACTCAGGTATCATCAAAAAACTCATCAGCTTGAATGTAAACCCATACATCACAAGATAGGTTGCAAACTGGCTAAGTGACAGAACCCACAGGGTCAGAGTTGCTGGAGCCATGTCAGACTCAAAGCCTGTCACAAGTGGTGTCCCACAGGGCTCAGTCCTGGGTCCACTCTTGTTCGGCATCTACTTTTCTGAAGTACAAGCAAACACAGGAGGGTTATGGCTGACAAAGTTTGCAGATGACTGCAAACTGGGCCATAATCGAAAACACATCTGACACAGATATCCTTCAGAAGGGCCTCACAGAAATGGATAACTGGTGCCAGAGCCATGGCCTAAAGTTAAATGCCAAGAAATGCATAGTCATACCCTTCGGGAAAAACAAGGTTACCCCTAGCTACCATATAGGTGGCAATCCACTGAGCACAGAAGAAGTCATCAGGGATCTGGGGACCCAGGTTGACAGTAGCCTTTCGTTTGACACTCATGTTGCTAAAGTAGTTAGGAAAACCTTCTACATTGCCCACCTGATCATGAAGGGATTCACATCTAGATCAAGGGAGGTCATCGCCCCCCTGTACTCATCACTCATTAGACCTATGATTGAGTACAATGCCCCATTCAGAATGTATCTGACCAGACACCTGCAGCAGCTGGAAAGGCCCCAAAAGTTCCTCACCAAAAGGATAAAGGGTCTCAAAAATATGTCTTATGCTGCCCGACTGAAAGAACTCCAGCTCTATTCAGTCTCATACCGCTTGCTCAGAGGTGACCTGTGCCTGACATATAAGGCCATGTCAAACCCTGATTTGATGAATATGCTTCACCTCAAAAAATCTAGATCCCTCAGAACCACAAGGCGGGAGACTTAAACCTTGACACGGTTATTAATAGAACATGCTGGAGGGACAGATTCATCACCCAGAGACTCCCTATGCTGTGGAACAAAATCCCGGTACATGTGAGGCAGAGCACCTCGCTGGCCTTGTTCAAGAGGAATCTTGACCAATGGATGGGGGATCGCAGATATACCCCAGGGATTACTTCAGTGTCACTGCTTGACAGAGGCACAGCAAAATAATAGGCATAGTTTTATTCAAACTAAAGGGGTGGCTAAAGCCAAATAACTATGGGCTAGGCTTATAAATGCCCTTGGGCAGATAGCCTAGTATGAACCTATGAACCTATAAACAATTTCCCTTTCAAAACTTGTGAAATTCCTTTTGCAGTTTTTTCTACTGACTGCATCACTCCAATTAGTTTTACATAATGACTGTTTTGCTTCCATATAGTATGTTATTAATCTTATGTGCATAGATTTAGATTCAGTTTGGCAGAATTGTCTGTCAGTAATTTAACCTTTATAATCCCATAATAACTGCACATCAGTGGTTGTAAAATGTAATGTGAAGTAACAGTAATTTCCATAGGCACACAGACAGTGTCCATAATGTTCTGTTCCCTGGAAGTTATTTACCATCTGAAGCAATTGTTGTTCCTGAGCATACATTGCAAATAATCTCCCTACTAATGTTGTTGAATTAATATTATTCCACTTTGTTTCTGGTAAATTTTAAGTTCCCAGCCACTATTATTTTCTGTCCTGTGTTTCATGCAAGAAGTATATGAATTCTTCTCGGTCATCAACACTTGACATTGGTAGTCTATGCACTCAATCGATATATACTCCAGGGTTGTCTTTCTTGTCATAGTTATACACTCTCTGGTATTGGTGTTATCATTAAGCATATAATAATCACTGGGCTCATATCAGTCATTAATCCCTATCATAACATCTCTATCTGCTTTTTTGTTAGAAGGTATGTTACATTTAAAACATTTATACTGTAACAGAACTGGTTTCCAGTCATTCTTTAACCATGTTTTACAAATGATAACAAGTAACAACATTTTTAGTAAAAACTTTATTACTAATGTCCCTAGCAATAGCATCCATCATAGATACATCAGATTTTGCTTTCTTCAAACTGTTAAATTTCTGACCTGACAAAAATCCTGTTTTGTGGGGTTTTTTTTAATACCTTTAATAAACTATCATTTAACACATAGACAACCATACATTTATATAAAAGAACACAAACCATGTTAAAATACATATATATATATATATATATATATATATATATATATATATATATATATATATGTAATTATCAGTCCAACAGTACATGAATTGATTCCTGCCTTCCCTTAAACCTCACTCCTCCTCCAAAACATTATTCTGCATGTATATTTTCCCACAATTTCCATTTTTTTTTATTTAATTTGCTCTTAACCTTTTCTAGAGATCCAGCTTCCAGTTTTTTTTTATTTCTGTTACAATATTCGCTTCTTTAAATAAAGTTGGTTTAGACTTTGACTTCTATTTCTAGTAGTGTTTTTTTTTTTTTGCAGCCACCAAAATAAAACATAACAAGGCCTTACTATATTTAGGTAATTCAGATCTTCTATCCTAAAAAAATAATAATAATTTCCTTGGTTACACCAATTTGATCACCCAATATTTCTTACAAAATACTCTGAAGGGAATTTTTAAACTTTGCCAACTTATTTCACTCCCAAAACATGTGCTCCCAGTTACCTCTTTCTTCTTCATCATACTTCCAACATTTGCCATCTACCTGAGTAAAATTTCTTTGGAGTCTGCTTGGAGTATAAAAATACCTATGCAAACACTTTCAAGCAAAAATCCTAAATGACGTAGACTTTGTTACATATTTGGGTGCCAGTCATTTGTCTTTAAATTGTTTCCTTGTGAACTGCTTGTCCAATCTCTCTTTCCAATCTTTTCTAACCTCCTTTGATTGATTCCTTTAGTTATTGTGCAATATTTTATATGCCATATTAATTATCCCTTTTTAATAGCAACTTCTATACTAGATTCACCTAAAAACTTTACCAAAGCAGGTCTTTCACTTAGGGTTCCACTATTGCATTCTCTTTGCCTATGCCCTGAAATCAATCCTTGATCGGAAATGCAGTCTCTAGCCTGCAGTAAAATCTTTTCTTGACCTCCTCCCACTCTATTACCTTTCTCTTTCTAGTTATTTGCTCCCAATACCTAGTTTCCTTTTCCAGTTTTCTGCAGTAAATTCCATCCCCCTCTTGCCTATTCTCTGGTCCCATAGTCGCAGTCAACTCTATCAGCAGAATCTCCTTTCTTTACATTCTTGTGTTGGCATAGTTCTTAGAATACTTTCTGCTAGTTCATAAATGTAATATCCTGCATGGTTGTTGTTCATCTCTTTTAGGATCTGTATCCAAAATACCACTCTCTCCTTATTTCATGAATTTCCCCCTGTGTCATCATCGTCTCTTTCCACTTAGAATTATATATTTCTGCTTGTGTTATGTATATGAGCCTTATCTGTGTAGCTCTAAAGTATTTCTTCAAATCAGGTAATCCTAAATCAGCATGTTCTAGTGGAAGGATCATCTTATCCCACTTGACCCTTACCTTCTTCTACTCCAAGATAAAATCCTTGAACTCTTTATTAATTACTGCCCACAATTTTTCCTGTGGTTGATAAACATATGCCTAACCTGAATATAAAATTAAGGGAACTAAAAACATTTTCATGGCTTGTATCTTGCTATCCTTATCCATGCACAAGAGCTTCTAGCATCTAAGTTTTTGTAATATTGTTTTTTAGTCTCTTCCCACATATCCTTATCTGCAATAACATAATCCTTTTTAACCCATATTCCTAAATATTTCATTTTATTATATCCCCATAAATATGGGCATTGCTAAACCAATTCATATATGGGCACATAGTTTACAACTATAGCCTTTGTTTTGTCTTCATTAATTTTAGATCCAAAAAATTCTTGAAACTGTCTGTGAATGTTCTACAACACTAAGATGTCTTTTTCTGGTTTTATCAGGTACAAAATAATATTGTCTGCAAATAAAGCAAGCTTTTTGATTACCATACCAACTATATCCTTTAATTTGTAAGTCCATTATTTTCTTTTCCAGTGGTTGTAAATATAACACACAGTACAGGCAGCACAGGTTTGAGGACCTTAACAGATACCCTGCAACTCTGACTATCTGTCCGGAAGCCACCATTTTAAGCTTAAAATAATACCACTGAACCCTAGTGGATTTTTCCGTGCAGTTTTCTTCTGGCCACAGTACAGGCAGCACCGGTTTGAGGACCTTAACAGATACCCTGCAACTCTGACTATCTGTCCGGAAACCACCATTTTAAGCTTAAAGTAATACCACTGAACCCTAGTGGATTTTTCCCTGTGGTTTTCTCCTGGCCACAGTACAGGCAGCACAGGTTTGAGGACCTTAACAGATACCCTGCAACTCTGACTATCTGTCCGGAAGCCACCATTGTAAGCTTAAAATAATACCACTGAAGTATGTGTCCCAGTAAATAAGTACTACATAAGCTAATATTTTAATTAATGCTAGACTTTATAAGCACAACAAGAATTTACAGTGTTTTTTTACTAGTCACCACGAAAAGCAGACACCAGCAGCTCCTATCCTTTCTCTTTGGTTACCCACTATCCTCATACTGTTTCTGTGTATATGCTCCTGTTCTGCCTTTACCCTTCCCTGAATTCATTTCTAGCCTCACTCATAATTGCCTTTCCTAGTGCACCTGCCCTATTTTACTGTCTTCAGACTCTTACATATTAATGTTTTTTTTTAATGTTTTCCCTGCTTTTAGCTGCTAGTAATACCTCTCTCTCCCCATGCAAAGCCCCTCTCTATTGTAGCTTATTTTAACCATACAGCACTAGGTTTCCTTCAAGTAAATCTACTTGTGTAGCTTGAGGCCAGTGTCCTTTTGTAAGCTTATTTCTGCTCATATTTTATTTCTTTTTATTTTATTTCTGGTGACTATACATTTAGAAACTTTATATCCTTGTCTCTCAAGCTAGTTTTTCACTATCTTTTCTGATTGTTTCTATGACTTCATCTTGACCAGGGTGCTAGCCCCGCTCCGTTCGCCCTCACTACGCTCGGGCTCACTTCACTCCCCTACCCTACCCCCATTCCCACCCACCCCATTACAATTACCTTTATACCTAACTATCCCTCCCCTTCCTGTCCCACTAGCCACTACAATTCCACTTCCTGCCTATTACCACAACCACCTTACTAATCTGTCAATCTTGTCACTACCACTTCATCTATACCACTGTCTCTCTACCTACTCTATCTGACCATATTTTATTCCAACATGTATTATTTTCTAATATCTTCTACACTACTCCTTATTCTCTCTATCTCCACCTCTTACCACTCCAGTCTCTCTGACCCACTCCTGTGTTCAGCAACTTCTCACTCATACAACATATATCCAACTACTTCATCTTTTACTATCTCCCCTAATCTCTTTACTACCTCTATCTCAAGCCTATATAAACTATCCATAATACAGGTTTTTAAACCTTCCCACAAAACTACGTCAAAACTATACAAACTCCATCTAGCATCTACTACACACTCTCTCCTCACTAAAAACCTACTTTGTTCTGGAGATATCCATCCCAACCCTGGCCCCTCTTCTCTCCCCAAAACTACCTCTGCATTGCCCCCATCTTACTCCTTTAACAGTCACCAACCTCAGTCCCAACAATCATCTCCATCCAAATACTTAACTATTTACTCATTGAATATTCAGAGTCTAGCAAATAAAGTCACTGAGCTGCACTCATGGATAGCTCTCTATACCCCTCACATCCTCTCTCTATCTGAAACCTGGCTGAAGCCACACATCTCAAATAGTGAAATACTCCCGCCAGGTTATAATATCTTCCGATCTGATAGACCTATAAAAAAGGGTGGTGGTGTGGCCATCCACTACTCAAACATTCTTAACCTCTCACCATGCCCTTCCCCAATTCCTGACTTCTTCCCAGCTGAAATAATCATCCTTAACTGCCATCTGAATCCCCACAAAAAACTTGCAATTGCATCTATCTACCTTCTGCCTGGTAACAATCTTCCCATTCTTGAAAACATCCTATCCTGGTTCTCCCACAACATACCATATGAGACACTTATCCTTGGTGATGTCAACATTGATTGGTCCAAACTCACAATTGACTCCCCCCAACTCAGTATCCACCTACACGGCTTCCACCAACTTATAACATCTCCCACTCGCTTCCATAAAAATTCCTCTTCCAGCTCCATCATAGACTGGATCCTTAACAATCCCCCCCCCCACCAATACCACAATCCCACCACCTTACCTGACTCCCACAGTGATCATCTCCCTACCACCATCTTAAGACACTACTCCCATATTCCTAAACCCCACCTTATCAAAGACTGTCGAAAACTATCGACTTTCAATTATTCCCAATTTAACTCCATTTTCCACAACATAGATTGGTCCATTCTAAAACTCCTCCCCCTAAACGATGCTGTAAGCACTTTCAATAGCATCTTCATGAATACTCTAAACTCCTTAGCTCCCTCTAGGAAGATCAGAGTAAAATCAAACCATGCTCCCTGGCTCTCCAAAGAGACTAGGTCCCTTATGAAACAAAGAGATCATGCTTGGAAAACCTGGACTAAAACTAAACAACCACCTTTTCTTAAAAAATACAGGCAACTGAGGAACCTTGCAAAAAAACATACAACTAATGACAAAAAGTTATAATATAGCTCTGCTCAGCTTAACAACAAATCCAGTCCTCAAAAATTTTGGTCAACTCTCAACAACATCCTCTATCCTGGAAAGCCCTCTAATCCCTCCCCATACCCTAACTCTTCCTCTCAGGAAACAGCTACGCTCCTGAATAAACACTTTATCTCTTCCATCCAAAATCTGGTAACCTCTAAGCTAAACTCTGCTTCGACACCCACCTCTCCAAGTCCCACTAACAGAACTTTGTTTTCATTTAAGCCAGTTCCCATTACTTACATCAAATCTCTACTACTCAAGCTAAAACCTTGCTCTCCTTCCACTGACAATCTGTCTCCTACATTCCTTAAACTTGCTGCTGACTCAATTGCCTATTCTGTATCTATACTAATTAATTGATCTATTCTGGTATCAACTGTCCCCACCCTTTGGAAATCTTTCTTCACTATCCATCTTCATAAAGGTGGAAACTCCACTGACCCCTCAAACTACCGACCCATTGCCATTCTGTCCCCCCTCTCCAAGATATTAGAAAAATGTATTCACTCACAGCTTCTCAATCACCTCCTCACACACTACTTACTTACCCCTACCCAACATGGATTTCCTCCTCACCACAGCACCACCACTGCCCTCCTCTCCTTCACTCATATCATTGCAGAGGCACTAGACAACAATAAACTCATTTCCTGTCTCTTCCTAGATCTCTCCAAAGCCTTCGATACTGTCTCTCATCCTCTACTACTATCCAAACTCGCAAATCTCCACCTATCCCCCTCCGCACATGACTAGTTTAATAGTTACCTATCTGGCAGGGAACAATCTGTCAAATGGCTCTCATCCTCCTCACCTTTCCTTCCCATCTCCACTGGTGTTCCCCAAGGCTCCATCTTGGGACCCCTTTTGTTTAACATCTTCACCAATGATCTTTACACCTCATGCAAAGAATCCTCCCTTATTCAGTATGCCAACAACTCCACACTTATATCCATCTCAAAT
The DNA here is from genome assembly GCF_019279795.1 of Protopterus annectens. Taxonomy (NCBI): domain Eukaryota; kingdom Metazoa; phylum Chordata; order Ceratodontiformes; family Protopteridae; genus Protopterus; species Protopterus annectens. Next base: position 1,792,901,520 of record NC_056725.1, on the reverse strand, counting down.
AACATTCCTGAACTACACTCCCTGACCCAACAGGCCCTACTATCCACTGAACAATGGCTCTCTCGCAACCTATTGATCCTAAATCCCAAAAAGACCAAACTCCTACTTTTCCTTCCTCGTTCTCTTTCTCATCACAAAACCTCCTTTTTTATTACATCTTCTAACAATACTACTATCCAACCTGACACCCACAAAAAACTCCTAGGGGTCATTATCGATGATGAACTCAAGTTCAACCTACACATACTCCAATGTATAAAAAAAAACCCCCAGAAACTAGGTCTGCTATATCGGAACAAAAAATTCCTAACCCCTGAATCTAGACTTACCCTGGGCCAGGCACTCCTCCTCCCCAATCTCTTATATGCCGCCCCAGTTCTTACCAATATCCAGGCCTCCACTCTAAACAAACTGCAACAGACTTACCATAAAATAGCCGGATTCATTACTAACTCCCCATACAACTCACACCACTGCATTTCTTTAAACTCTCTTCAATGGCTTGAACTTCCCCAGTTTCTGCTATCTTATCAATTTCATATGCTACACTTTATTCTTTATAAACCCTCCTTCTGTCCATCTCTATCTTCCTTAGTCTCCATCATCATCCCATCCCGGACCCTCCGTATTTCTAACTAACAATTACTTGATATCTACCACCCAAAAAGGTCAGTAGGCAGACTACTCTACAAACACTCCCTTGCCCATGCTTGGAACAAACTTCCCCTTGACTTGCGTTCAATCTCCCACACCTCACACTTTAAAAATGAACTAAAAGCTTATTTTCTCAATTCCAGAACCTGCCCTTGCCATGACCCTACCTAGTCTTCCTTCCCTTTATGTACCCTCAAAAGGACCATACTTAGTACCTCATTACACCTCTCTCTCCAATGTGTCTACTATGCATTTGCACAATTTTATACAAACAAAAAATGTTCATTGTTGACCTATTGAACTATATCAATGTAAAATTGTTACTTAGCTTCTTTTTAATGCAACTTTAACTTTATGCATGTATCCCAACATATGTGAATTGTTTTGCTATAACTGCTATTATATCAATATTGTTTAAAATTGTACTTGTTTTAAAATGTATTACTGGAGCTTTTCTCCTCGGGTCTCCACTGAAAACGGGCCACAAGCCCAGCTGGACAAATCCGGTTAACAAATGTAAATAAATAAATAAATAACAAAAATAACAAGCAGGAAAGAGGGCACCTCTCCCTGGTTTCTCTCTTCAGATACAACCTATCAGAGAAGAACCCTTCCACTTTAATTTTTGTCTCCAAGCCCTCATATATATTCTCCTAATTAACCTTCTTATTGTATCAGGGAATGCAAATGGTTTCATTGTCCTACTAATAAAATCCCAGCTTACTCTGTCAAATGCTTTAACTGCATCAAGACCCAACAACAACAGCAGTGTTTTCTGACTTTCTGTTTCCCTCTGGATCATTATTGTTTTATTAATATTGCCAAATATTTGCTCCCCTCCTTCACAAAATGACACTGACTCACATCTATCAATTTTGGCAACACCTTTGTCATTCTTTTAGTTATTTTAGACATAAACACTTTATAATCATGATTTGAAATAGGCTTATATGAAGCTGGTTGATGAGTCTTTACTGCCTTTAGATACCATCACTTTCTTCTAGGATGTTAGTACTTCCCTTCATTTTAAAATACTGTTAAAACTTTCCAAATTGTTATCACTTTTTTCCCTCATAGCTTCCAAACTGCCACAAGATTACCATCTATTCCTGGAGACTTTCCTGCCGATTGATTTTACATCACAATTTTTATCTCCTATCCTCTGTCTTAACTGTTAATCTTTGAGCCTCATCTTCCTCTAATCTTGGCATACTTAAGTCTTCCATGAATATTTCTATTTGTGCATTTTATTGATTCCAACATTACTCTGCTTTATACAAATTGTCATAAAATTTCCAAAATATGCCTAATACCTCTACAGGATCTCTGGTTATTTTTCTTGTTATAGGCTCCCATACGTTTAACCTTTTTTACTTTCAGTTGCCTAAGTCATTGTGTTAAAAATGTTGTACTCTGCAATTATTATCAAAAACACAGTTGTCTAGCAGAAATCTTTCTAAACTCATGCATATTATCCAGACACTCCCATATTTTCTGTCTAACACTCTGCATTTGCACCTTTTCTTGTTTTGTGAAATTCACCTGATACTGCAGTACTTTAACATTTGTAAGCCCCTCTAAATAATTCTTGTTACTTCTTAACCATATCTCTTTTTCATTTACTTCTACCCTATTTTTAAACTTCACTTTCATTTTATCTCACTCACTATCTATAATGTCTGAAAAAATTTATGTCCTCCCTAATAACTCTCAAATAATTACCACTACACCTTCCTTACATTCCTCTCTTTTTAAGTGATACAATCAATGAAAACAGAATAGTTCACTGCAGTAATAAAATTTAATAGAAATAACAAGTACAAACTTCCATGTATAAACAGTTTTTTAAGTATTTCAGAGACTCCAAAATATACTCCTTAATTAATTAAAAGTAATTAAAAAATCACATGATCAGAGCGGTAAACTCCTTTGCCTTAAAATAGGTTTAAGGGGACAAGTGTCATTGATTCCAGGTGTGCTTAATGCATTAAGTCTACCAATCCATACATATTCAGACACTTCTGTTTTATTTACAATATCACCTCTCCTGATATCAGCAAAAACAATTGTAGAACAAAAAAATGTAAACACGAGATGCATCATTCATTAAAATATGTTTATCCAAAGCATTTGTGGTGTTCAACTTTTTAATATCATGCATATCCTGACCTATCCTCTCATGCAATCTACTGTTTGTTTTTCCTACACAGAATGACATACAGACAGTACATTTTAGCATATACACTAAATTCACACTATTACAATCAGCATGATGAGAAAATTCATAACTATGTTTAGTTATAGGATGTATAAAATAAGTCATAGAATTAATACGCTAACAGTAATTACAGTTCATGCTAGGAACGTATCCTTTTGTAGTAGCCAAATTCACACCCCTCATATTCTGCATTATAAGAGTCAACCCTCTGTAACATAACTGTCTTTTTAAATTAAGTTTATTCTATCCTGGGAGAGAGACCTAAAATCTTAATAATATCAGGTGATGTTAATAAAATTGTCCAGTTATCCTTATTATCCTTAATGAGTCCTGTCCCCTGCAACCTATATTGTACATAGCATTTAGTACACTGTACAATATACTTGTGCTTTTAGCAAGTCATTAATGGCATACTCATTTAAGGAATCAATTTGCAGCTACAAGCAAATAAAGAATTATAAAAAAGAAGAGAATAATCAAAATCAGTTACCACAGAATTCAAAGACATTTAAACAATTAGCAATGTAAGTCAATGAGTGGCAATAAATAAATAAATAAATAAAATAACTTCTGTGAGGAAATTACACAATTATGCAACTAAATATTGAATTAAGTATACTGAGAGAACCTTGTACAAGCAGAGGTACTTCATTAAGTTGGAACTCAGCCCTACTGTACTAGTTGTGCTACTCACATTAAAACCATTTGCAGTCATATCTCATAACAGTAAAAATCAGAGGTAAAAAATAAAATCTAAATCAAAATAAATATTCTTTTTCTAAGCAGTTGTACAATAAATTACAAACCAACACTAGATTGTTTCTGATAAGCTCTGGATTATCCTAGCTATAATCTATGTGAATTTATAACTGACTAGGCCAATTGGAATGGTTAGAGTTTGCCTGTGTACAGCCTCATTCTTTCTAACAATGAACAGTGGAACTTGGAGGTAAAACAGCAAAATATAAATCAAAATAAATCTTCCTATCTACAACCTATCCATTTCTTCCTACAAACAGTGAAAAATCAGGGATAAAAAAGTAAACAGTAAATCAAAAAAAAAAAATTCTCTTACCAAACAGCTGCTGCATAAATCATATTCACATGGATTGTTTCAGATAAGCTCTGGATTCATAGACTTTTATTTAACAGAAGTTAATTTAATAATATTCCAGACTTGTGAATTTTTAAGATCCTTTCATCCGATTCAACATATGAGTTGTTGTTTCCAAAAGGATCAGACCTTGACACCCGTTTCAAAGCTTCCACAGTTCCATAACTTACCCATTATTCCCTGAACTCCAGCCTAGTTTCCCACATCCTGTTTGCTGCTTGAAGACTTGAGACGTTGCGATGGCTCTCTCTTCTCATTTTATCTTCTGACAAAATTTGTTACTTTTCCTCCTTATCCTACAGAGAAAATTTTTTCTCTACAGGATTGTTTCAGTAGTTTTATAACTAGGGGCCTATATTATAACAGTGAATGCTTAAAATAGCGAACGCTGTATAATCGACCATTAAAAATCGAAACAGCAAAATGCTGAACATATGGAACAGTGATTTCTTTTCCAGAGAAAAAAATCGCTGCTCTGTAAAAAAAAAAAATATTTTATTTGAATTTTACTGGATAATTTTAGTATTTAACTGAGCACTAGATTTGTAAATGCAGATCTGAAGAAGGCAAAAAGCTGAAAGCACTCATCTCTTGTTTTTAGTGCCTTTATAAGTGCGTTGGAATTTTAAATACTTTTTGCCGTGGTATTATCTTCTGTTTTCTTACTCTTGGATTTGTTTTTCAGGAGTAATTTTGCTGGCTTACTTGGATTCATTTGTTCAAACACAAATGGGAAAAAAAATCACTATTCTGTGTGTCCTGGTTTTCGCAGTTTTGATTTAAAATGGTCGATCAAACAGCGTTCGCTATTTTAAGCATTCACTGATGTAATAGGGGACCTTATAACTAGATTAAAAATTCTCTATTAGAATAGAATTTGTTGTGTGTTTCAGTAGTTGTTATAGTTAGACTATACTAGTATTAAGTTTAGTTTTAGTTTATAGCTATTGTTCATTGCACTTTAACAAGGAAGTGTTTTCTTCTTATAGTTCATATAACTAGTTTGTATTCTTTGGTGCTTATTTCACCTAGCATGTGAGTTTGTGTCTGTTTTCTAGTATAGGACTTGTTGGTATTATTTGTTGATAAGCTACAGTCTGTCCCTTAAATGATGGACTTGCAAATTTTCAAGAAATGTTTTGAGTGTGGGCATAAGCTCCCACCTCAAGACCCCCACACTCTGTGAGTTCATTGTTTGGGTGCTGCCCATTTAGATACTGACTGCCAGTCATGTTTCTCCTCTACCTTTAAAGTGTTACAAACTAGGCACGAGAAACTAATCATTCTTTGGCAGGATCTTCCTCTTCTTCCTATCTAGCCAAGAAGCCAAGACAGGCCTAAATCCAGGGAAAAGTCCCAAGAAAAAGAGAAAGAGCTAGACAAACAAAAAGGAAAAAAAGATAAGAATCAGTCAGGGAAATCAGACAACTCTCCTTTTGGTGTACCTAAGAAGCGTTCTCCAGACCCGACAGTGCTAGTTAGACCCGATCTAAATTACACCCATAGGTCAGAATTGATAGTTTTTCAGTTCTGTCCTGCTTCTCCTTGAACCAGGTTCTTTCTGGAACTGGTGAGCATGAGATTGCATTCTCCATTCCTTAAGGAAGTCTTCTGCTCAGTCATCTCAGAGCCTAACAGAACATGATATCAAAAGGATGATGAGAAAATTTCTGAGAACACAAATCCAGCTTGGAGTTCTTTCTGTAAATTCCCGTGGGAACCTACTGATGAGTGGCCACTCTCTCCTCCAACTCATTTTGCTCTTTCCTTTCCATCCTTTGCTTCTGGTGGTTCTGGATCCAGCTGACTCCAGATTGCCTTTTCTAGAGCCAGGAGTACCATCTACTTTGACATTGGCAATTTCCCTCTCTCTTTAAACTCCAATAAGCTTGAATTGAGAAGAGACTTGGACCTGAAGCTTCAGTGCCAGCTTCAGAAAGGTTGGTTCAATGCTGAGATTTTCAGAGCCATCCCTCCCCCTCTGGGCATCAGCAGTAGACAGTTTGGGCCTGATATTAGCTTTGAGGCTGGGGCTTATTGATGTTGAGGGTTTTCTTTCATCCTCGGATCATGGGAAACCTTTGGTTCTGACAACAGCTTTGGCCTTTGAGGCTTTTGAAAAGGGCTTGGCCATGCCCAAAAAAGTAGGCATTTTCATCCAGCTGGTTCATGCTTCTTCCTCTTCTTCTCTTCACCCTGCCAGTCGGACAGTTCTCACCACAGGCTTCAGGAACTACATACTACTTTAGCTCCCAGTCTGATTCTGAGCCCACTGACCTCCCCAATAGAATCAATTCATAAGAAACAGGCATACAAATGGAAGCACATTGACTCCTCTCCTGAGTCTTTCACAGAGGATACAGATTGTGATGAAGGTGAAGTTCCCCCCAATACCCCTCAGATGTCACCTTTGCTGAATTCCTTGATCTCATGAAACAGAGAGGGGGAATGGTTCAGCCAAGATCTCTAGCCAGATTAATTTGTGTTTCTGGAAGCCTTTGGTTCCAGCTTAGCATTATCCTGGTTGATACAACCCATTTATGCCCTCTTTGACCTCATGGCAGAGTTTTGCCTGTGATGTTCAGAAGAAAGTGGATTCCCAGTTCTCTACTCTACAGTCAACTTCTAAGATGGACATGCAACTGTTTTCTGATGGAGCTGATGGCTTGGACTGAGCAGCAGGCACATGTCTTACCACATGATGACATGCCTGGATGCAGCTTTGCGATTTCATGGAACACTTTAAGATGTCCATCTTCAGTGCTCCATACAAAGGCTCCACACGTTTATGACATAATATTAAAGACACACTAACCAGGAGCCAGCAGGATGGCAAAACTGTCTCTGCAGTAGGCATCCATTTATCTAGCCCCCCCCAATTATCCTTATCGAGGAATCAGAGCGCTGTAAAAAAGACGTGGTTTCATAAGTCACATAGTTCTTATCATGACTCTCCTGATGATAGACCTTCACATGGCAGAGGTGGAGGAAATTCAAATGGATGCTGCCCAAGGGACTGATGTGGATTGCATAACTAGGACTTCCACGGTCCTTTTTCTGGGAAGCCTTATCAGTGTCCCTGAAGGTTTGCCCAATTGCTGCACTCTGGAGGCAGTCAGGGGCACTTATCCTTGCACCCTCAAGCCTGGCAAAGCATAAAAAAAGATTTGTGGGTGCTAAAGATAATTTCCAGAGGCTATTCTGTTCTCTTTTCTCTTCCTCCTATGAAAAAGAAAGTTGTTCTTGGCTTTCCACCCAGTTAATGGGAACTAGCAACAGCAGAATTTTCCAAGCTGCTGCAAAAAGAGTCATCCAGCCAATCCCCCAAGACCAGTTAGAATCTGGGGTCTAATCAAGGTTCTTTTTAATACCAAAGAAAATGGGGGACCACAAACCAAATTTGATTCTCAGTCATCTGAATCAGTTCATAAAACAGACAGAATTCTGGATGGTCACAGTCCAGTCCATATTACCTTTGCTGAGGAAGGACAATTGGATGTGCTCAATGGATCTCCAGGGCACTTACTATCATGTGAGATAGAGAAGCACTCCAGGAAATTCCTCCATTTCCAGCTGGGAGCCAGTCACTACCAGTTCAGAGCTCTGCCTTGCGGTCTCACCACAGCCCCTAGGGTGTTCAGCGAAATAATAACAGTGGTAGCTGTGCATTATATGTGTCTGCTAAGAATCCAAGTCTCCCCTACCTCAATGAAAAGGTTGCTATTTGGGCTGTGCCCAAGGGTTTGTACTCATTTTCTACACCCATCCCATCCATCTTGGAATTCTTGTCTGAACTTTTTCACACAGGCTTCAGTTTTTCCACCATCAAAATTCAAATGGCTGCAATTTAAAATTTTCATGTTGGCCACAATTACACTTCTGTAGCTTCTTTGAAGATCTCAAGAGCTTTTCTGAGAGAGACATTTCTTTTATGTCCCCCCATTAGAAATCCAGTCCATCCCTGGGATATTACCATCATGCTCCAAACTCTGACGCAACCCCCACCTTGAGCATGCAGCCATGGTGGACATTAAATTCCTAACTTGCAAAACAATTTTCTGAGTGGTGGTGACATCAGCAAGATAGATTTCATAATTACATGCACTCTTATACAAATCTCTCTATCTGATTTTCCATAAGGTCAGGGTTTCTCGCAGAACTAATGCATCTTTCCTTGCAAAAGTTGCATCTGAGGCAAACTTAAATCAGTCTATATATTTACCAGCATTTCCCCCCAAATTTTCAAATAAAGGAGAATACACTTTGCACATGCTAGCTGTTCATCATCAACTCAGATTCTGTCTTCATAAGACAAAACAGTTCAGGAAACCTGATTAACTATTTATTGCTTTTTGCCAAAGTTACACTCTCACAATGGTTGTCAGACTGCATTGCCTTTGTCTATAACAGGAAGGGTTTGTCCTTACAATACAAACCAAAGGCTTCTTCAACAAGGGCAATAGCCACCTCTCAGTCTTTTCAAACAAAGAGACTTCCCACCAGTAATGTTTGTGCAGCAGCAACTTGGTCCACAGTCCATACTACTCTGTCTCATTATAAACTGGATGTGCAATCCAGATCTCACTCTTCCTTTGATTTTGCCATTCTCGGCAATGTCCTTTCTTAATACCACCCAGAATTTGTCCCATATGTTGAATCAGACAAAGCCAACATTTTTGACATAATAATAAATTCAGTACTAAAGGAGGTAGCTTTACTTTTCAAGTTTTTATTTATTATTTTTCTAGCTATTGCTAGAACAGACCATAGAACAGGCACTTGAGATTTTGGAATTATCTCAGGAATCGGAGCAGTAAATAAAACCAAAGATTTGGAAATATTACATCTATCTGACCATAGGGCTTGAATGAAGTTGTTAATTTCTTTCCAAAAAGGGGAGATGACCTTACATTCATATATCATATGCATCCAGTCTGCTATTATTTCAGAATCATATCTCCATGATTTAATTCTATTTGATTTATACATAATTGTAATTTTGTTAGGAGTAACAAAAGCAATGTGTAAGAATTTCCAAGGGAAAATTTTCCAAAATAATGAGGATGTAGTTTTATCTGTAGACTTTAATACTATTTTCTTGTTTTCTTCAGTGAAGACTTCATTATTATTTTTTGAGGAATAATTCTAATAGGTATTATCTAAGTATGTGAGATCTAACCTAAGAATTTTACAAATTTGTGACAAATGTGATCTATTTTTCATTGTGTTATTAATATTTAAGAATTCCAATATTTTGGGGAATGATTTCTTATCTGGATTAAATATCTTATTTATCTTTATGTTCCCAAAATCTCTACTTATTTATAGTATTAACCGATTCTTAGAATCGTGATAATATCTAGACCTTAAGTTTTCAACAGTATATATTTTGGTACCATTTAAAATTTATACCAATAAATTCAGTTTTATTCTTTCAATTCTATCATTTTGGTGACACTGTGAGTTTCTAAGCATTCATTTGTTTATGTTATTGGAAATATAGAAAATATTAACCGCCGGATTCAGCAGACTTCCATGCAAGAATAGCTTATTCTTGCAGGGAAGGGATCATTCCCATGCAGCATGGTAGCGCGCCATGCATATTCATGAAGGTGTGCTGTAATATGGACATGGTTCTGTGTGTGAGTGCAGGGGGTGTGCTAAACATGCCCTCTGAGCTCAGAAAGCGGCACTTTCTAAGCCTTACTGGCATACTATTAGAGCATAGCTCTAATATTATGTCAGTATTTTAGTGTCTGCGGACACTGAAGTGTAAAATAAATCATTTCAATGTCTGCAGAAACTGAAGTGTAAAATAAATCATTTCAATGTCTGCAGACACTGAAATAAAACTGGCAAAAAGGAAAGCAATACAGGGGGTGTGTCACAGCTTCTGTGACGCACCCCCTGTATTGCTAAAGCACCGTACAGCATATCGGCATCCTGCAGAAGCAGGAAATTGTACAGATTTTCACAGAATGTCCAGATCTGCATACCTCTCAACCTCTTAATACCAGAAATCTGGACAAACCTCGACAAAATGGGGGGACAAATAGGGACATATTTTAAATATTGCCCTTATAAAGTAAGCTGCTAGAGAGTAACAGGGTTCGTGTTAACATTCTGAAGTATTTGAAGTTTGAAATTCAAATGTTATGTCATTATTTCGTGACTTCAATCGTGAGATCATCCAAGTGACTTGCCAGGAAGAAAGAGGAACAGGCCAAAAATATGAGCCACAAATCTGGACATTCTGTGAAAATCTGTACAGTTGAGAGGTATGCTGAGATCTGTGCCCCAAAGTCATGGTCCACAGTCTAGAACATGATGGTGATCTGGCAAACTAGTGGAAATTGAGAGACATTTGAGTTCCAGACATCATACCCTTCAGAAAAGTCATGCTACATCAAAGCCTGTTAGTCTATCAGCTTTCTAAGTTTGTAAGAGCAATACACAGATAATGGTGCAGAAAGCAATGTGCAAACCCCCACAGTAAATAAAAATAAACACATATTTAATTTTTTTCTGTCTGCAATAAAGTTTAAGCGTAGCTGAGTGTGAGTGTGCGTTGCACCACTATGCTCAGCCTAGCTTACACATCCCAGTGCCAAAGTAGTGTAAAATGAAATACTGTAGTGGTTGAAGCTTTTGCTTAGCAAATAAGCATTCACAGTTTGAATCCCCATTCCGTCCATTCATTTTTATCTGTTAAAAAAGCACGAAAATATATTTTGTTATCAGTAGGTAGTGAATAATATATATTAACCAGGGTAGTGTAGCAAGTCCAAATGTGAGGTGTCAGTGTAGTACAGATGTGAAACCTCCATATAAACACAAGTGTCCCATACAACATAGCCACAAAATAATGTATTGTAATGAAAGCACATGGGGGGATGTAGTGGAAGGTAAACATACATATCATGATATGTCATTTTTGAGGAATCAACACCACAATGCTGATAGTCTGTAAAAGGAAAGCTGAACAATGCTAACTTGTGCTCAGCTATGCTCAGCCAGAATAAGCATTGCTTATATGTAAATTCTAAGTAAGAACTGGTGTAGCTAAGTGGATCTGCACTCTGGTAAGCAGTGCTTAGCATGTACCCCTCCAAGCAATGCTTATACCAGCTAAGCGGGTTTGTCCGGTGGTTAGCTTAGCTTAGCATATTCAGAACTGTCCAATCACGGCAAAGGGCAGGAAATCGGACGTATTTAAACCTCGCAGGTGGGAATACAGCTCATAACCAGTTGTAGCTCCCTACTGTAGGCAGTACGGCTGGTGTTGGAGAGGGTATGCGCTTTCAGACGCAGCGCTGGGGCATACAGGAGTTCGAGGTCATGGTAGGACTCCTTGTTAAAAAACATGATATGAGACTGCTGCAGGACCAGTGCTGGGGCTCCCAATACAAAGCGGAAGCCTGGGAAAGTCTTGCCCACAATCTCACCAGTGCCAATGGCATCCCTCAGACTGGTGAGCAGGTCTGGCACCACTATGCTGACTTGAAGCGGAGGAAGAGGGAGCTCTTGGACCAGTGAGTCCAAGAAGCACGGCAGAGGAATGATGTCCCAGGTGTGTGTAAGTATTCATATCAATAACTTTTCACCAAAGTCCAACCTGTGTATGTGATGGATAGGTATGCATAAATGTTTCTCTATCTTCTTTACAGCTGAGCGGGCTGCATACCAGGAAGCCCATGAAAAGCAGGTTGCAAAGGCTGCGTCACAAGGCTGGTAAGTAACAGTCTAGCTTGTAGTATTCATACCAAATAAATATAAAGGAGTAGAATGTCTCCTTGCGGTATTACAAATGGGTATGGTTTGTACTGAATAAAGTATTACAGTAATAGTCTCATATAGGTTATATATAAATAAAACTGTAACTGCCTTTCAATAAAATTCAAATCCCTGGACTGGTTATGTTTACTCATGTATTGTATGACTTGAAATGTGTACAGGTTATGCACAGCAACTGTAGCTCTGGAAGCATTAAACAATCAAATATCATCTGACAAAGTTAGTGCCTCTGTAAGACACGAGATTAACTGATATTGATTAACTGATGTTTCATGCACCACAATCTGATATCTGAATAGTAATGGTGTGTTAACCACTGTTTTCCACACTGTGCTATGTCAAAAGGTATTTATAGGAATGTATGTATAAGAATGTTGTAATTACAAGGTCATACTGTACAACCAAGAGAGAATTAGACAGAAAACATTCAAGGAAGAGACAGCAGTTTCTTGATAGTGCATTCTGATGAAACACAAACTTGTTCTATTTTTAGCAGAAACAGCCACGGTTTGAATCTTGGGAGTGGTAGTAAGCTGTATGCATAATTTCACCTAGGATTTTGTGAATATGTATAGAAACAGTCAGGTAGTGTTAACAGAAATTTCCTCCACAGGTCATCCAGGTAAGAGAAGGTATAAAGTAGCTATAAGAAGGCTGTAGTTCTACTGTGCCCAACACCCACAGTCCCACCCCAAGGCTGCAAATGACAGCAAGATAAGTACATACACCAAGTGTTCTCCCCCAAGAAATGTTCAAAAGCGTCATGCTGTCACATCTACTGGTCCATGCTACCAACAACCAGGGTGACTGATAGAAATCAAGGCAGAGTATGGCAGTAGCACACACATACACACACACAGTATGAGTGCACATATGTAACCCTGACTATGTGAATATGGGTAGAAGCAGTCCGGTCTTGTTAACAGAAACTTCCTCCATTGGTCTTCCAGATAAGAGAAGGTATAAAGTAGCTATAAGAAGGCTGTAGTTACCCACCCACAGTCCAACCCCAATGCTGCAAATGACAGCAAGATAAGTACATACACCAAGTGGTCTCCCCCAAGAAATGTTTAAAAGTGTCATGCTGTCACACCTACTGGTCCCTGCTGCCAGCAACCAGGGTGACTGATAGAAATCAAGGCAGAGTATGGCAGTAGAACACACACACACACACACACACACACACACACACACACACACAGTATGAGTGCACATATGTAACCCTGACTATGTGAAGATGGGTAGAAACAGTCAGGTAGTATTAACAGAAATTCCCTACACAGGTCTTCCAGGTAAGTGAAGGTATAAAGTAGCTATAAGAAGGTTGTAATTATACACTGTGTACAAACATGCTACTGGCCAACCCAAGGCCATAGGTTGTTGTAATAACACCTGTAGAGTAATGATTAGAGCAATGATTATTAAAGCTGTGATCACTGCAAGAATCTACAGTTGTTAATTGACATCTCTCTCTCTTCCCCTACCTTATCTTTACCAATAATCTAAAATCATAAATGAATGGGTATGTTTTCCACCAAACCTACCATTGGGACTTGTGTCCTGTTGTTGTACAAATCTTGAAATGTTTTCCAATTAATGTTCCCTGTTCAAATACTATCATTGATGGCCTGTTGCTATCAATGGAACCTGCATGCCGATGTAAATGTCTGTTTGCTATGCAAATGCTCCAAATCTGTTGTGTTGGGTTAATAGGAATACTCATGCATGCTGTTAC
>NC_056725.1:1792793005-1792883005 GCF_019279795.1 Protopterus annectens | reverse complement strand
TAAAAGTACTAATGTAATAATACAATATGTGTTAAACTATTTTTGTTAACCAGTGCACTGTACCTGGTGTAACATGCAAGTCAGGCTGCATATAACCTGGGATGCTACCCATGTATAAAACAAATACAAAGAAAAAAGATTGTGGTACTACCCATATATACCCGGTGTCCCATACAGTATAGTCACACCCCTTGCTACAGTAATGATAACACATAGAAGCATGTTATGTACAAGAAGTTAAATACACTTATTAAAGATGTCATTAACGTACTATTTTATCAGACTGGAATGTGACCAATGTTTACCATGGCTGAGCTATGCTTAGCAGGTTTAAGCATCGCTTAATTCTAATTGCTAAGCAGATTTGCGCACTGGTAAGCGAAGCCTAGATGGTGTAACTGCCTCTTCGTTTAACCATACATTAGCACCACTTACTGTTGCGCAAACATGCGCAAACATGCTTAAAGCTGGTGAACACTGCTTTAATCACTCTGTATCCAACAGTCCTTGTTCTGCCTAGCAACAAAATAAACAGCCCTTGCACACCGAAACCTGCATAACCAAAGCAATTTACCAGTAAGCCACCTCAGATGTACAATTTTAGGATGTTTTCTCAAACATACCCTTCTTTACAGCCAGTTTACAATAGGGAAGAGACACTGTGCAAATAGGAAGGATTGGTATTTACAAATATATTTATCTGAAAAGAAACATATGAATAGAGAAAGAGATAGATATGTATGATATATATATATATATATATATATATATATATATATATATACACACACACACACATGTATATATATATATATATATATATATATATATATATATGTATAAATAAATAAATAAATATATATATATATATATATATATATATATATATATATATATATATATATATATATATATATATATATGCATACATGTCTCAAAATGCCCATACAAGCATATGCTGCTGACAGTCCACCCATAACTGGGGCAGCATGCACAGTTGGATACAAAAGGACCCATGACACTCACATCTGCCCCCCCCCCACAGTCCAAATAAATAATTGAACAGTACACTGCTACAGAATCATGATAGGCCATACACAATGGCCAGACATACAACAACCTCTTAGCAAAACAACTAAAATGACTGAACATAGCAAAGAGAAATACAACCAACCAGTAATTCACACATGTTTATTATACTCTGATGTCTTTGCCAAAGCCTTCAAGGAGTAAAAGATTACAGGAAATACTTGCCTTAATCACAAGAAGCAATTAACAACTAATTACATAATTAAATACACAGCCTCCAATTACACTCCTCATTTAACCCCCTAAGGGTTAAAGTATCACATTTAATATTAGTACATTGATTCTGTACATAACAATTGTCCTTTTATGACTATTTCTTCAAACCGAGGAACAGACTTATTCCAAAACAGTACCTTGGAACCCACTACTGTCCACATGGTGAGATTTATTAAAATATACAGCTATAGAACTGTCTTCTTTCTTATCAGTAATATGTCTGATATGTTCTAACAGCCTAGTTTTAAAACATGCTTTACTCCCCTGACATAACATATGTTACAAGGGCATCTAAGAGCATTCTCCATACACAAACCTCTTGAATGTACAGACTCCAACATGTTTTCCAGTTTTTCCCATCAGCAGGAATGACAGCACTAAATAACGATAGACCATTATACCTCTCAACCTCCTACTGTATGACATCTGAACAAAGTCTGACATAGTTGGTGGACAGAGGCCCAAATACATGGCCATACTTGCAATATTGCTGTTATATGCTGAGAAAGTTGCTGATGCTAAAGGGTTTGTTGTAACATCTCTTCTGAGGGATATAAAGTCAGAAAAAGAAATGGATGTTAGCATTTACTGATTGCAATCACCATGCTACTGATTTGCCAAGGACAACACCTGTCTGGGGAACAGACTAAACATAACATGCTAACCTGTGGCCATTATGTGGATAGCCCTACAGTTGAGAGCTATGCAGAGACAGAACTTTGTCAAACTAAAACCTATGTACACGTAGCATGTTCAGACTAACACTGTTTAACTAGCAGTATTCCAAACATATAACAGCAATACTCGCAGTCTGCCCCAAGTCTTGAATCTTCTCCACCATTTATTTGGCTTATCTCCACAAGTCCTTTTGTAAGAGGTATTAGCTCACATACCTCCAGGATGTCTTCCTCACAGGTAAGGGAAAGGGCCAATGCCCACATGGAGTACTCAATTATAGGAGTGTGTTGCCATGACATTGGCTATTGGAAGAACCACACAGCTGCTCTGCATGCAGTTAGCAAGTGGGCAACACCAATTAGTGCACAGGCTATCACCTGGTCATGACCATCACCTACAAGAGCCATGCTGCTACCTATTCAAACCAGGTCTAGCCGTGTAGTACACAGAGAGAGAGAGAGGGAGAGAAAGGAACAAAAGAAAACAAAAGAAAACAAATAAAAACAGAAAGTGGAAAAGAGAAGGAAATAAAAAGGTAAGTGGAACATGTAAGCATGTAAATTGAATGTAGTACTTGGTCTGTAATAATAGGAAATATGATTTGGAAGAATATATGTCCCAACAAGACTTGCTTTACTGATGTCCTGCTGAACAGCATCTGGCCCTCTCTGCAGTGGGAGAGATCACAGCCATACCTTTCGACTGTACAGATCTTCACAGAATTTCCAGATTTTCACATCATAGTTTTTTGTCTGTTCCTCCTGAAATCTGTACATTTCTGGCAAATAGCTGAGGATTGAAGTCATCAAGTAATGACAAACACATGAGTGTATGGCTCCACATCCTTAAGAATATTTAAGATAATGCAAAATATATTATTCTACAAACTTTCTAAGTTTGTAACAGGAATATTTAAAGTCTGGCCCTATTTATCCCCCTGTCATTTTAGGCTTTGTCCAGATGTGGTGCTCTAAGAGGTTGTAAGCTAGGAACCCAGCTCAGGAGCCTGACTCACCCTGGGAAATGACAGCTCTAATATGACAACTGCTGAAGTGTCTGTCAAACAGTTGTGACTGTGTCACTGCTGGGCCAGTTAATGGGATGTTATCCATATCCATAGTTTACCTGTGAATATGAGTATGATACATGTTTATCTTGTAAATCTAAGAGACCTATCCAGAGCATGTGCATAGTAAAGTACTGTTGCAGACATGTGTGTGGAACTGTGTGTGATATATTGAATTAATAACATTCAACTGTACCGTGTTCTACTGGACAATAAGTACATTTGTGACTGATATCTGTAGTCACATACACATATACCTGTGTTATGTCAGCCAAATCATTGGCAAGTTTGTGAGTAATGACAATGTAACATAATAGCCTACTTATGACTGTTGGACATCTTCCAGGTTATCACAGTGCAATCAACTTACTAATGTATGGTGCAGCTATATTAATACAATATCAATATTGATGTCCCTTTTGTCACCCATTTATGTGTGCCTTTGTCCAGATGTCCTGCTATAACAGGTTGAAAAGTATGATTGAGCAGCAGGACTGTAAATACAGTGTGCCATACTAACATAGAACATAAATGTATACCAGGTATCCTCTGAGCACATGTATGTATGCGTATGTTCAGCTGGAAGGCACAAAATTAATAACATGGGTTTCAAGCAGTCAGGTACATAGGTTGTGCATGTTGCACATGCACGTAATATCAGTGTCAGTGCATACAACAGACATGAATGTGTACAGCTACTGGTTCTTGCATTGTCGTGACACTGATATGGGTACTAGAGTAGACATGATTATCAGGTAATAATTGAAGTGTCCAACTGTGTTATGACTCTCTGTCCATGCCTACCACTAACAGCTATATCAACACCTATATACAGTTGATATCACAAGTGTACACACCCCTGTTGGAATGCCAGGTTTGTGTGCTGTATGACAATGAGACCACAGAAAATCATTGCATAATGTTTCTCATCTTAAATGTGACCCCTAACCTGTACAATTCTTGAAAAACAAACAAAGGTGTTTCTAGGAAGATAAGCAAGTATTGCCAAGTGAAGATGTGCCACAATGTTAGAGTCCAAACCAAGATGAATGAATGCTGTAACCATCTGAACAGGTGCATACACAAAATATCAGTTTAAGGGTGTGCACACTCATTCAACTGGCTTATTGTACTTCTTATTATTTCCATATGTTTTCACAGACAAGATTGTTTTCAATTGAATTGTACAGGCTATAGGTCACATTAAAGATGGTAATTGTTTTGAAATTAGTTATTGTGGTGTCATGTTTCAATTGCACAAGTACCAGGCATTGTAACAGGGTTGTGTACACTTTATATCCACTGTAGCTATATGGACTCGGCAGTACTTGACCTATATTACCAGCCTCCACCAAGGTAGAGTAATCCCCTTTGGTGGACAGCAGCAATACACAAACCACATAATAGGTTGCTATATTAGCTGTACTGGGACACATAGGTGCAGGCAACAACTTGGAAGCAAGTCCACCTCTATCTGAGCAAGCATGTAAGTTCACAGGTGACTTCCTGTAAGGCTGACTGTAACTACAAATCAGACATACCCACACCACCAGGGCCAATTGCAACAAGTGTCTCCACATATGTGTTCAGTCTCAGAGGTAACAACACAATTCACCCTGTACTGGGGGTGAAGCACACCTCATACACGCATGCCATGTATATAGGCAACCTGCATCAGACAGGTTAGGTGGGAACATTGCCACCCTGTCCACCCCAGTTGTATAGGGGGATATGCACATCAACCACACTCCTCCATTCAGCAATAGTGAGCATGTACATATTGCCTGTTGATGACAACAACAGCAAATCTCCATGGGGCATAATAACATCACTGTCTGCCTCCTACATGAACTCAGGCATGTGCTCACAGCTCCATCACACACCACAGTCAAACACAGACCTGCCACCATTAACACTCCATCCACATGGAAGATGGCCACTGTCATCCGTCTAAAGAGAAATGAATGGAGAATAGAGGATTATGCAATTAAGTGTCCAACATTGGGGGGAATAAGATAGCTTAGGGCCAGGAGTGTAATGCAAGCTGCTATAGCCATGATAGATTGGAGGGTTATGGTGCAGTTTGGATTATTTGCAAGTAATACCCACTGTTGATGTGCAATTTGACAACCGTATGAGGTCTTGTGACCTTTTTTCCTGTTTATGTCTTCCAGGTAACAAGCAGGGGGCTCGCCTACCAGCATTCTCTGTTGGGGAAACTGACTTCATCACCCAATATGTGATCGAACATTATGCCCTGTTATTTGGATGGAGAGCACAAGATGTGCATGAGAGGAAAGCCCTGTGGAATGATCTAGTCCACTGGGTAAGTGATGCTAGCCTGCACTGCAGAACTATGAGCAGGTGCAGCATCGGGCCACCGACCTCCTCCACCATGCCCGTTAATGGTCTGCCACTGTAGCGAGGGACCAGCTAGCCACGTGTAGGGGCCCAGCCATCCAGCCCCCACTGACACCCACCAAGGAGCTCCTTGCCAACCTTGGAGCACCCGCCCAATGCACAAGCCATGAAACTGAGGAAAGCATTGTGGAGGTGGGTTGCACCCACACACTGGATGAGGAGCATGCAGGTGAGGCCACAGTGCACATTACTAGAACACTGTTGCTTATCCATTTCTATCTGTATACTATCTACATGGATATGTCAGATGAGATAGTAGGTCTTGCTGGTGTTTAGTAATGCACAGACATGTACAGCAATGGTGTTTTGTACTGTTAATGTGCTGAAATGCTGCTTCCACTCTGTACCAAGGACACATCAGTGGCTATTGACATTATCTCTCTTCCACAACTATTTAGGTTCCTCTGGTATACAACTGAGACAGCAGCCTGTAGCTGGTGAGTATGGAATTGTATTGTTGAGGTTTGCTAATACACCGGCCATGTTAAGCCCATGCTATTTGCCATGTACACATTTATCACACCTACCCATAATGCATGATGTACATGTTCAGTTTTGTAGATGTTAACTGCACTGCATCACAGTGGTCACCACTGGGGCCTATCAGACGTGCATTCAACATTCCTGTAGCATACCTCACAACTTGTCAGTGCCAAGGCATCTGGACAGGTGCCAGCAAAATGGGCCGGACAAATGGCCTAAGGTAGGGACATGTGTGACACATTAGTGGTATACAGTGTATATAAATTGTGTACACACCCCTGTTAAGATACAAGGAGTTCCTGTTACATACAAATTAGGACCACAATATGTCAGTCCACACCTCTTCCAGAATTTAATGTGATCCATAACATGAACAGTTCACTTGTAAAATCAAGCATCTGAACTCATGTATTGCACCTACAAGGCTGGCCACCTGTGAGCGTAGCAGACATATCAGCATGGTGTTTCAGTCAGGTATGATACCTCATGCTGCCATATGTGTCAGTACACTCACTGTGGCCTATTTGGCTACAATATCACATACATGGGCATTGTTAAGGCACACAGACCACTTCCGGCCACGTATGCATTGTAAACATCTGGATATTCCAGACACATCTGTACAGAGGACTGTACAATGGTTTAACTTGCTCCATGTGAGGCAGATGCTGTTACCACACTATATAAAGTAATGGCAGTGGGAGGTGGTCACCAGCCATGTATGGTACACACATCAAAATGGTATAAGGTACACAAGATATGATCCTCACACACACAAAGAGTTGCCAGTATTGGGATTAAAACTCCTATTTATCTAGTTATTTCTACTATAGTGCTACACAACTATCAGACGTGCCACACAGCTTATACATTTTCTTCTCCTCCAAAGGTACTTCCAAGGTGGATGACATCAACAGGACTACTAAATTGGATTGAGGGGAAGTGTAAAGGGTAGTACACAGGTCAAAAATGATGTAACTCACCCACTACATGATTCTCACACAAACACGTCTCAACAGTTGACAGTAGGGAGAGTACATCTTCTGCCCATCTTGTTATTTCTATTATAGTGCTACATAGTTATCAGATGGGCCACAGAGCTTATACTTTTCCATCTTCTCCAGAGGTACTTCTAAAGTGGATTACATCAACAGGGCTACTAAATTGGAGTGAGGAGAAGTGTAAAGGGTAGTACACAGGTCAAAAATGGTGTAACCCACACACTATATGATTCTCACATAAACACACACATCCCAACAGTTGGCAATAGGGAGATTTGAACTCCTGCCTATCTAGTTATTTCTACTATAGTGCTGTGCAGTTATCAGATGCACCATAGAGCTTATGCATTTCCACCTACTCCAAAGGTACTTGTAAGGTGGATGACATCAACAGAACTACTAAACTGGAGTGAGGGGAAGTGTGAGAAAGTGGGAAGGGTATTACACAAGTCAAGAATGGTATAAGCTATACAGTACATAATTCATACATGCACTTGCTAGTATTGGGATTAGAACTCCGGCTACCTAGTTATATCTACTATATTGTTACACAGTTACCACACACACTACAGAGCTTACTGAGCTTTTACATGGCCAAAGCTGCTGATAACTGCACAGCTGATGTAAAGTGTTACAGGTGGCAGAAAGTCTGCCTTCAGTTCCACCCTTACATTGTGCTAGTTCTTTCTGTCTTGCACTTCAAATAGCATTATGTTTTGGCACTTCACCAGGTTATTGTATCAATAAGTGTGGTACACCTGAGAGCTGTCGGCAGTGCTTGTTCTTCACAGAAGTAGCCCCAGTACTTACTAGTTATGTCCACGCCCTCCTGGCAAGATTGAAGGGCAGTTTTCTGTGCTTTCACCCATTAAACTGATGCACTTTTCCATTCTGAGGCACTGTTGCAACTGATTCATGTATACAGACAACCCTCCATTCTAAACTCCAAACACTCAGACCTGTGAGAGTTACCCGTATATCACCCAATGTGGACATATGCACTCTCCAGCAAAGACTGGACTAGCAGGTCAAGAGGATAAGATTAACACCTGCACCACAACATGTGGACACATAGCTCACAATGACACCCACTTTGACAGCCATGACATACAGTGAAAAGCCACACACCCACCTTCACAGAGGCACTGAATGGACATTTACCCAAACAGCACAGACCAGTAAGACAGACACCCACTCAGGCACCACAACATGGCACATGCCAAGGGACACATATTTAACCTACACAGTGTGTCCCTCAACCTGATCTCCTAAGGCTAACCACCTTGCACAATACAGTGATCATGGGTAACTCAATACTGAGGCACACACATATCCCACTCACTAAGTTGAATATGGAGCAGGTAACAGCCAAATATCTATCACATGCCAGCATCCAACACATGACACAGCCAGTCATGGCACTCCACAACAGCCATGAGTATCACTCTGTATCCATGTGGGTGTGAATGACCTGGGACACACCTCCCTGGACTAAATGACAAGAGACATGGCTGAATTCTCTGATTATGTGGTCCAGGCAGGTGTGACAGTAGCCCTGAGCAGTATACCGCCGTCACCCAAAATGATGCTGCGTTACTATCAACAGATGATTGACTGTGACATTGGCTTATGTGTTTTGTGTCATTCTCAGGGTATCCAGTATCTCTCTGCTTGGGATGACATGATTGGCAGAACTCAATGACTTGCCACAGATGTCCTACATCTGTCAGTGCTGGGTTTCCAGGTACTGGCTAAGTGTCTTGCCACCTCTGTAATGCCTTATTAGGCAGTGTTCCTAATATAATTACGACCATAACAGCTAGACACATATGCAATCTGAGGGTCATGCTGCTCAACAGTAGACATCTAACTGTCAGGATGCAGTCATTCAAAGCACTCATTATAGTGGAGGACATTAAAATTTCTGCTGTAATGGAGAGGTGATTCACAGCAGCAGACAGCAGCCCCACAGTATCAGGCTATAACGCATTCCACAGCTGTCAGCCCCCAAACATGGACCACACCACACGTCTACAGGTGGTGTTGTCTCCATATTCATTATGGATAGGAACACCTCCAGACTAGTATCCCAGCATAATGTATTGGAGATATGTCTGGTACAACTGCCCCAGGGGTAATAGTGCAATCCAGACCATAGCCTGCTATGGGTTCACATCTATGTCCCTAGACTCTCAATGCAAGTTCCTCAACACCCTGCCATCTATGACAGTCCAATGCAACACTGACATAGTATGAGACTTCAACTACCCCTCCATCACCTGGGGAAAGTAGCCAAGCACCAGTGCAGTCGCCCAGCACTTCCTGCAGTTCATCATTTCCAATTCCCTGGACTGGCACATACTGACCCCCGGTAGAGAATGCAACAACTTTGACCTGTGTCGACTACTTCAATATGGGACTTTGGCTCATCCACATTTGTCAATCCCTACCAGGTGAGATCCACACAGGCAGTAATCAGCATGGAACTCAACATGTCAGCCCCACCCCCCACAAAGGTAACCACCTTGCAAAACCTCTCCAAAGCTGACTTTGCAGCCATAAAAACAGGGGTGGATGACTTCAGTGCACCCGTGGCAATTGGAAATAGCTGCATGACTGTCGAATCATACACATATGGACTGTACAAACAGGTACATGAACGCATAGTACTAGCCATAGCCAACAGAACCCAGACACTGTCCTCCAAACACTGGGAGACAATGTGATCGTCCCCTGCCATTAGTAAAGTGTACAACAGAAGGAGGACACTGTTGCAGAGAAAGGTGGTATTCCTACGACTGTTGAGCTCCCTTATTAGCCTCAAAGACAACTTGGGTTCCCTCATGGAATCCCCTACAGGCATCTATGAAGGCAGACATGCAGCAGACAGTGATGACAATCACAAAAGCCTTTGATAGTTACATCAACAACCTCCACAGCATTAAACGCAAGTGCTGTGAGTTACTGCACAATGCTAATACCTGTCCAGAGACAACAGATATTGGCCACAGTCTTGGCAACACATTCAGTTCCAACTTTACCCCTCTCTTCCCCCACAAGTGTACAATCACAATGGCAGATGAATGGCAGGCACCCAGCAGTACTGCAGGCCAGGTTAGACCTGCATTGTCCACAGGCAAGAATACAGCTTCCATGGGACACCAACATATCCATGGCTGTGTTCTACATGACATACAAAGTTACCTTGGACCAGATCTGTGGGCAAGGCTGCTTGGAGGAGAATGGCTGCCCATCCAGCCCATGTTGAGAGTGCCACTGCTGCAGTAACCAGGTGCATGTTTCGGTCTGTAATGGATGCACAGGCACGTACTGAACGTAACACCAGATAAATGCACATGCTGGTTGAAGAACATCTCCCTGGTGCACATGCCGATTTTCATGAACTCATTGAGGTCCTGCGTGAGGGCAATGAGATTTCTGATAGATAGGGGGTTTAGGTCATGGCACTCCTCCACCGTGGAGTATCTGTGCTTGAATGCTTGGTGGACGGGAGGCAGCAGCCACATGGAGGTAGCTCAGCACCATGATCAGCTGGACGTGCACGTGGCCATGCACCATCACGCTCCTGTATGGGCAGTAACACCAACAATTACTAAGGGTGGTGTGATGTCCACACCAAGATGTGGCAGGCTATCAGCACGTGGTCCTAGCCGGTCCCAACAGGGATGTGGATCCAGCTGACAACTGTCACCATCAGGGAACACTACTATGCCCGGCCTTGTCCCTGGTGGTGCCTGTGATACCCCTGGCTGGTCTGGTTCCCATGTCCATAGCCGGAGGTGGTGAACTGCACACCCTGCCATGTACAGGCCACAGCTGTCCAAAAAACATCAGTGTAGGGCAACCACATAGCATGTCTGTTTGCATGCATACACACACACACACACACACACACACACACACACACACACACACACACACACACATCACAATCAGTAAGAGGTCACCTCCACACACATGCACTACACCTGCACAGGCCATGCCATTTCCACACCCCAAACACACACCCATACTGTCAACCGAATGGCACAGCCCAGGCTCTGGCAACACCATACCACACCCTGTGCATATGATGAAACCTGTGCCAGATCCCTGCCATCAAAACCATTGATGCAGGGACATGCATATATGGGTCTGATGCACAGGGTGAACTTACTAAATTGTAGATATGTAATGCTGTGTAAGTTGCTGTCATCTGGCATTTGTACGGGGTACACATCATAGTGTGTGTACAGTGTTATCCATAATGCATTATTGCTATTATTAATGCTGAGTGAATGTGTTCTCACATGCTGTATCCGGTTTCTGTTCTGGGCATCTTTGTGTCACCAGGATATGACGCTGCAGCAAGACCAAGGGGTATGCCAGTGTAGTAACACATCAACCATGTCTTAGGTGGGGTACAGTTGTATCTGCATGGATTTCCCAGGTCTGTAACACAGTGATTGCATATGCCTCACAGATTGTAGGGCTGAGGGTTGTACATAGGTATATGATGATTTACAAAATCTGTTGTAGAGTAGAGAATGGTACATGTTGTGGTTTGGACACACCTCCGATTGCTAATAACCACAGCCACAGGGGATATTCATCAACGAAACACACTGAGATTGCTATTTGCACACACACACACACACACACACACACATTTGCCGGTATTGAGATATATAGGTTCATTGTTTCATAGGTGGTAAGTAGGTGAATGGGCCTGAAGGCCGTACAAGGCCAGCCCAAGGGAATACCCTGGCATCAGGCCACATGACAATAGTCCCCAGTGTGGCTCATGAATATAGTCACTGGAGTGGTCCCCAGGAGTGGGTATTGTATTCCCCATCCACTCATCCAGATTTCTATTGCGAGTGGCCAGTGATGTGCACTGCTTCACATGTATGTGATTTATATTCCATAACATGGGCAGTGTCTGGCTTGTGAACCTGGCCCACAAGCATGTCCTTTGAAGTGCAGAAGTGTGCTTGAGGTCTCTGGGCATGTTGTGTGGACAGATTGGTCTCTTCAGATGTAGCATTCCTGACCTAGTTTGGTAAGACATGGCTGTAACTGAGGTAGTGATTGCACCTACATAGACAGTATGATACAGGGATTCATTGGAGTTATTGGAGTCTGTCCATGCAGGGCATGTGTATAAGGCATGGTATTCTCTTTGTGGGGTATGTTTGCAGACTCTACAGTTGTTGCAGGTATCCAGTGGGGTACATGGGAAAGGGGCCACTGTACACATTGATTGGGCTACTGAGGGAAGGGTACAGGGTGACCATGTCCTTTTACTTGCTGGATAACACACAGTTAGGAGATGTAACACATCAAAGTACTTTCTGATGTCAGTGGCACTGTTGTGGTTAACAGACAGCTGACTGTCAACCTGTGTTCCCCATTCTGTTATAACAGCATCACTGTTCAGTGGACTACCACCAGTGTATTACTTCATGTGAGCCATGGTGTTCCCAAAGGTAATAGTGGCACATCTCTTGGAATTGAGGTAATGTTGTGGGTTCTGACAACAGTCATAGGTGTCGGAGTGGACTTTGTGCATGATGTCAACATTACATGGATTGGGAATGCTACCACCTACCTTAGTGTTATATGCAAACATTTTCAGCCAGAGTGCCTTTGTGTTCTCCTGCACATCAGAAGGTTAAATCCCAAACATGAGAGGACATGGGTCCATACCCTGTGTGACACCAGTCATGTCTGGTCATCAGTTTGACATGGAGTCCACTGCAATCACACTGTGGATACTATCTTTGAGGCAGTTTTCAAGAGAACTACTGATATAGTGGTTGATGCCTAGCCAAGTGTGTTTGTGTATGATTCCTGGGTGGAGAGATGTCTCTGAGTATTAGAAGGGTTGCCTATATTGTTAACTGTTCCATACTGTCATATAGTCATTGCACATGGCACTAAGCATTTAGGGCTGCAGATTGTCTAGACCGACATCTATGGTGTTTGACAACTGTTGGCCTTGAAATGTGGACATTGTGACATATACTAGGTCATCAATACAACAATTTAGCAAAAGCCACCCTCCAATGGACCCTGTTATTACACAATCACACCAACACCCACACAGAATACTGATGACAGACAGAGACACACACACACTTTCCAGTGCTGAGTTGCAAACCCATCTCTATCTGTGTATTGCTACTGCAGTGTTATGCATTTATCACATGCACCACAGAACTGATAGGATGGATGTTGTCCCAAGGTACTTCTAAGGTGAGTGAGATCACCAGCCCTTGTAAAGGCATTGGGTGATGTAGTAGGTGAGAGATTTCATAAAATACTTTACCCTACACACAGATTTATATTGCCAGATGTGAGTTTCAAATCTCTAACTATAATTTCAGACCTTTATGTTATACATTTACCACACACACCACTGAACTTACATGGTTTAGCGTTGCCAAAAGATGAATGATGTCTGCAGGACTGCTAAAGTAGGGCACTGAGAAGTGTACTGGGTGTAAATGGGGCCAATAGCTTTAAGGTACAAACACACACACACACATATATATATATATATATATATATATATATATATATATATATATATATATATATATACACACACACACACACACAAAAACACACTTGCCAAGAATAAGATTCAAACCTCATTAGACCCATTATAGAATACAACACCCCGTTTGGTATGTACCTCTCAAGACATCTGCAACAACTGGAGAGGCCGTAGAAATACCTCACTAAAAGAATCACAGGCCTAAAGCTGGTGCCCTATGCTGACCATCTAAAAAAAAAACTCCACCTATACTCTGTCGCATATCATCTACTCAGAGGCAATTTCTGCTTAACATACAAGGCCATGTCAGACCCAGAGCTGATGGACATGCTACACTTAAAGAAATTCCAATCCCTCAGAGAAACACGCTCCAGGGATCTAAACCTTGTTATCACAATGAACAAAACATGCTGGAGGGATAGGTTCCTGACCCAGAGACTCCCCAGACTCTGAAATAGACTGCCCGTACATGTCAAGCAGAGCACCTCTTTGGCCCTCTTTAAAAGGAACCTTGATGATTGGATGGGAGATAGGAAATTCACCCTGGGGATCACGTCAATCACCCTGCTAGAAAGGGATCCAGGAAAGTAAATACTATGGGAAGAAATAGCTAGGGAATTGTTATGGCTAGGCTTGTATAGGCCCTAGAGCTGATAGCCTAGTACGAACCTATGAACCCCTACTTATATAGTTATTGCTACTACATTGTTATCAGACACACCATGGAGCTTATAGGTCAAACAGCATCCAAACATACCTGTAAGGTGAGTGACATCAACAGTCGTTGTAAAGTATTACACTTTGAAATGTACTGGCTGCGTATGGACACAAAATACTTCAACCTATAGATATATACACACACAGACACACTTTTACAATTGCCAGAACTGAGATTAGAACTTCTGCTTCAGCAATGTTTTGTACTACAGTATCACACAGTTATCGCGAGCACCACAAAGCTTATATATTAGAGAGCCATCCAAAGTATCTTTGAAACTGAGTGACATCAGCAGCAGTGCTAAAGGAGGGGTAAGGGAAGTGTAGCGAGTGTGAATGGCCTCGAAATCATGTCTCTATAAAGACGCACACATTCTCACACAAACACACACATTTTCACTGTTGCCAGGACAGGGATTAGAACTCCTACCTAACTAGTTTGCTACAGTATAGTATTACACAGTTATTGTGAGTGCCACGGAGCTTATAGAGCTGCAAGTTGCCCAAAGGGTTATTTCAAGGTGACTGACATCAGCAAGAGTGCTAAAGTAGGGCAGTGGGAAGTGCAATGAGTGTGAATGGCCTCAAACTCATTCATCTAGAAGCACACTCACGCACTCGCACACAACTTTACATTTGACAGGACTAAGATTACAAATGCTGCATGAGTACTTATTTGTACTATAGTGTTACACAGTTATCACAAACACCACTGAGACTATAGGGCTGAGGGCTAACAAAAGGAATTTCTACAGTGAATGACATCAGCACATCATGTGATATAGGCCAATGGGATGTGTACTGGGTGGGAAAGGCCTCATAATGGGATTCTCTCTGTCGCTGTCTTTCCCTTCCCCACGTCTCTGTGTGTGTATGTTTGACATATTATATTATGTTGACCTTAGATATGTGTAAGTATTCCTAGCCAATGTGTGTATGTGTGTGGCATACATGGTGTACAAGTTGGTGTGTGTGCACAGATATCTGCGAATAACAGATATTTACAGTCCACTGTGTTGTCAGACATGGGCTTCATTTCTCCAAGTTTAGGAGCATGCCCAGTGTGACCTATATTGTGTGTGTGAATCCATTCCAGGGAGGGTTGTACTCCAATCCAGGGTTTTGTGTGCTACAGCTACACCTAGCAACCTGTTTCTGCAGGATATCTGTAGATAAGTTGCCATTATGGAGACACAATGGGCGTAACATATGGGGATACTGTAACTATTGCTGTCTGTGCTGCTTGTGTAACATGGTTGGTTGTAGCATAGATTTTCTGACATGTACTGCTTTACACTGTGATGTATCATGTCATCAACTACTGACAGATATCATTCTTTGCTGACAGTTATTTTCCAGGAAAATACAAGACGAATGAAGCTGAGACCAGTATTCTGAGGCATAGATTACACATTCTGGCACACTCCTGCCATTGTGGAGGCATAGCTACAGACAACAGACTGCTGGTTCTGTGTAAATGGTCCAGCACCTTGGTAGTATATGGCTGGGGGATCCCCTTGTGCTTTTCTCAACTTAACGGAATGGCTGTATCCTGCTGGGGCCATACCTCTCAGCTGTACAGATACACCCAGGTTACCCAGAGGCAAGCTTCATATATCTGGTCAGTTTACCTTCACATTCTGCTCACATTGCCACAGTAGTCAGGAAATCCTTCTATGTGGCACACCTCATCACAAAAGGGTTCTCATCCATGAAAAAAGAGGTCATTGTTCCCCTCTACTCGGCACTCATTAGGCCCATTATAGAGTACAATGCCCCTTTTGGAATGTACCTTACAAGACATCTGCAGCAGCTGGAAAGGCCACAGAAGTACCTTACAAAGAGGATTACTGGCCTCAAACAGATGCCCTACACTGATCATATCAAAAAACTCCAGCTTTACTCCGTAGCATATTGCCTACTCCAAGGGGATCTCTGCCTAACATATAAAGCTATGATAAACCCAGAGCTGTTGGACATGCTACACCTAATGAAATCCCAATCCCTCTGAGCTACACACTCTAGGGACCTAAATCTTGTCACCACAATAAACAGGACATGCTGGAGGGATAGATTCCTGTCTCAGAGGCTTTCCATACTCTGGAACAAGCTGCCCATCTATGTCAAGTAAAGTTCCTCATTAGCAGTCTTCAAGAAAAATCTTGATGAGTGGATGGGAAATAGGAAATACACCCCAGGGATCACTTCTGTGGCTCTGCTCAACAGAGGCACAGGAAAATAACTTTCTTGGGTAGCGTAAGCCAGGGAACCTTGTTGGCTAGGCTTTCTTAGGCCCTTGGGCTGATAGCCTAGTACCTACCTATGAACCTATAAACTTATGAACAAGCGGTTTTGTGGCTATTCACTCATGGGTTTGCAGTCAGGGGCTAGTATGGGCAGACATTAGAGTTTCAGACTTCACACACTCCATGACATCCATGCTTCTACACCCCCTTCTCTTTTATTCTCTCATCTTCCTAACATTATGAAAGCAATATCTCACAGGTATCCCTATGGTTGGGCCTTTATCCCAGTAGTATTTATGGCCTTGTCCACAGTTCTTGCAGTAGGACATGGAGAGGCATGCTACTGGCATTTGTTAGCATGGCCTTGCATTTGTTTTCTGTTTACTGTGTTAGGTTGTTAGTTAGGACCACCTGGCATTCCCTACATTGGCACTATGTGTGAGGCATGGGCCTTTGTCAGAGGACTGTAGGCCATTTGAGAGTGCTGCAGGCCAGTGCATTCTGTCATGCATATGTTCCCAGGCTGCAAGCCAGTGGATTACCCTGGGGTGATAGTGGTAAGTGGTTGAGGTGTTCCTGTCAATCCTTCCTGTTCAGACGGATTCACAAGTCTGGATGTGGGCAGGTTGCTGCTTACAGCTAGGGATGCACCTGCATGGGGCAACTGTTCAGCATGCAGCATCATGTATGTATTCCCATAAAGAGATGGGGTCATGCTGTACTCTTTCCATACAGCAAGGATATGACCTGTGATAAAACTGGTACCTGACTCACATATATACCTGGGACATTCCTCTTATCCTGCCTTGTGTGTGGATACGGGCAGCCTGTCATTACTTTATAACTGTGCCTTTTGTGGTCTGCCAGTGATTGGCCAGACTACCAGTATTCCATACAAGAGGGACAACTAATGTGATGCTAACCTCTATGTATAATTCCAAAGTTGTGTGCAGTTGACAGTTATTTTATATGCACTCTGTGTAGGGTCCTTCCACCTGTGTACTGTGTTTCTATGTATGGGCTGCAGTTCATGGCATGTCCAGCTTTCCAATGGTGACAGATATTGACATCTGGACAGTGAATATCTATAACTGCTAACATGTTGTAGCTGAGAAGCAGTGTGGTTGGCACTGCAGTTGTTGGAACATGGCTCTGTCAACCACAGTAATGTAGCTAGGCCACTGAGACACAACCATCCAGGCCTACATGCTGACTACTTCCAGACAATATTAAACACACAACAGACTTACCACACTGACCCCTGCATATTGTACACATGCAACAATCTATCATGTAGATTGGGACAGGTCTGGCAATCTGTGCTCCAGTAATATTACTCCTCAAATGTACATGTTACTGCATTTCTACGTGGGATTGTGGGAGGGAGGGTGCACAGCTGAGGACTTTAAACATTTCCATTGACTGTACTGGTATTTCAGCTAATTTGTTGGCTTCCATTTAATATTTTATTGTGATCTATCTTGCAGAAAGGGGGCATATCAGTAGAGTACACGTTAGATTTTAATTGCATAAATTTCAGTTTCAGACTTCTTACCCTTCAGAACTAAAATGCAACTGCCAGACCTGTTGTAGTATGTCTGTGTAGGTCTGGAGGGGGGCTGTTCATCATTGCCATCATTTAGATGCCTTAGCCCAGCCTTTTTTTATGGTCATCTACACCTTTCCTGCTGGGTGAGGCTGGTGGTGGGTATGTGACCCTCATTGACATCCATGTGTGTGACTTATGGACACCTACAGTTATTTGGGCCATCACATGTACTGTGGTGGGAGTTGTTACCTTGTGTAGTACTGCCTAATATGTTGACACCAGTATTTGTTATGGATTTCCTGCTGTCCCATATAGCTTTCAGCTGTTTGCTGCTATCCAATTTAGCCACCCAATTCCCTTGCATGCTTGGATCTATACCATACATACAACTATCAGAAGATTAACTAACTGAAACACACAAAAATAATCAACCAGACTTTAAATTGAAAAATAAAATAAAAAACAGTTTTTGCAACCAATTGGATAAACCAGAATGCCGTTTATTGCACAAAGACAAAGTGCTAAAACAACTAAGCGCTTTCGCCTGTAAAACATATAGGCATCTTCAGAGTTGTCTTAGAATAATTACAGAGTGTTTAAATACAATCAATTAAAGTAACCCCAACCAATCACAACAAAGATGTAATCATGGTTAAAGCTAAATCCATGCATATTACTGTCAAATTAAAACCCCCAACTCTTACTGAGTATTACTTACAAGTCCTTCACTTGTATCCTTAAAATTCTGTTTTCTACTGATCTTCTAAAGAATCAACTCTTGTCTTAATTTTAAAAATGGTTTTAAAGAAATAAAATCATTCAAACCAGGAGCTACAGTAGAATTTAAACGCAACTGCCAGTTTGATTCTTTTGCTTCAAGAAGAGTTTTGCCATCCCCTCCCCTTTCATTGTAGACCACCTTATCGATTATAAAAAAAAATAAATTTCTTGAAATTAAAACACTTGGTAGTGTGTAGATACAGAGCGTTGTGGACGTCCCTATTTTTGATGGCCCTCACATGCTCTTGTATCCTCTCCTTAAATCTTCGAGTGGTTTTACCTACATAAAACACGGGGCAGGAGAGACAGGTGACAACATATATAATCATAGAGAAGTTAGAATTGCATCTCCCTGGACATTTTAATGTGTAGCTAATCAACCAAGAAAAGTAAGCAGCAGGGTAAACGCCCTATCCAAGCAGCAAATCCAAATAAGTAAACCAAAATAAAAACGGTTAGGGCGAAACACAGCTCACAGCTTGCATGTCCAAGGAATCCAAACATTCATAAAAGCTGAAACATCCAAGACGTGCTTCAAGGACACGAAGCAATAAACAAGTCCATAAAAAGTAAAAACACAGCTTTAATACCAGAAGTAAAACACAGAGTTAGCGCTTTCACCTTTCGGCTTCATCAGACTCAATAAAGTAACATAAACTACAGAGTCTTAAATATCCCAAGAGGTGGGAAACACTGATGAAATCAGCTGTAAGTGTCCAATTAGTATCCAGTGGAGAAGGCTAAACATAAACAACTATACTGAACAAAATGCTATTCAGCAAAAAGTACATATAATCAATACAAAAATAATAATAAAGCATAAAAATACTATAAAATACTAATGCTGATTTGATGTACATAATACGTGCACATATAAGAAATATATATAAAAAATATATAATAAATATACAAATGCATCTATAAAAAACAAAATAAAATATAAAAGACCCAAGCTTTATGAACATGATATGCAGAAACTAAGATGTACAGCAAATCATGGTACTTCAATTATATACTTTTAATTTAATATATTTGCAAGAGCTGCAAGCACCACACTTAGTCATGATGGATTTGTAAATCCCTACTTTTTTGCAGTGTTTTGTTTCTAACATGTTTTTAATATTTCTGCCTCTACTAAAACCACAGTGGGTTTTAACCCTAGCCTCTGAAGTATATCTACTTCAAGGCAAAATTCCCAACATTTATTAATTGTATCCACAACTTTAAAAGATAATTTGTTGAAACGAACTACCATAACTTGGTTCATATTCGTCCCTTTTGTTAGGATTTCTAGTTCTCTGTCATTTGTTAAAATAGGAGCAAAGGAATTTGTTCTTTTTTGTTTCACTTCTTTCCTAATTTTTAATAACAATTTGAGGGGATACCCCCTTTCAATGAATAAACCTATCAGGTTAAACATTTCTTTTTCAAACTTGTCATCTGCACTGGTCAATCTAGAAATCCTAACCATCTGACCTTTTATTACACTATTCTTCTGATGCTTAGGATGGTTGCTATCATAGTGTAACAAAGTGTTGGAAAAGGTAGATTTTCTATAAACCAAGCTCTCAAGAGCCCCTTCAGTATTTGACAAATGAATGTCCAAGAAATCAATTTCTTCAGCTTTCCAGCAACTAGTAAATTTTAAAAAGTTAGTTGTTCCATTCAAATATTGGACAAAATCATATGCTTCTTCCTCTGTTCCTTTCCACAAAATGAGGATATCATCCAAATATCTATTGTAAGAGGCAATTTTCCACTAAATTCCGAATTCAAGACATGTTTGGTTTCCCAATTGAGCAAGACTAAGTTGGCATATGTGGGAGCACATTTTGCTCCCATAGCCACCCCTGCTTTTTGGTGGAATAGTTCTCCATCAAACAACATAAAATTGTTGTTCAAAATCATTTCCATAAATTGTGCCAACAAATGTACACAATTAGAATCAGTTTGACATATATTAACCAAACTTTCCTTGAACATTTCTAGTCCTGCCTCGTGGGGAATAACAGTAAATAAATTCACCACATCTATGGACAAAAATATAAATTGATGACCTTCTCTGAAATTCCTTAACCTTTCAAGACAGTTCCAGGAGTCCTTAATTATATGCTGTACTCATCTTACCAATTATTCTAAGACAACTCTGAAGAAGTCTATATGTTTTATGTTTTAGCACTTTGTCTTTGTGCACTAAATGGGATTCTGGTTTATCTGATTGGTTGCGAAAACTGTTTTTTATTTTAACTATCAGAACATACTACTCCATTCATTAATTGATAGGAAGAGAGTGACTTACCTTGATTCTGGGCTAGTATTGAGGGATGGTGCTAGAGGGCTGACTATGTCAGATGCATGTAGTACACTCCCTATACATGGTAAAGCACAGGTAGTGTCATGTTTTGCATCCATTTTACTGTATGTGCAAGTTGGAGAGAGCTATCAGTCCCTGGGTCCCTACAGTGTCAGTGTGTGTGCTATGCATTGCCTCTTTGCCAAGGACAGGCCATACTGGGCACATCTCCTATGCCAACAGGGGGGGGCTCAGGAAGTTCTTCCTTTGAGTCCCTCTGGGCCCTCCAGGCACTGTGGTGGCCTTGGCAATGGTGAGGGGCTGTGTGCCCCCCCATGCTGTTCCTGCTGCAGCTGTTTCTGCAGGATCATATTTTGTAGCATGGCACATACTACGAACATTTGTCCACATGTAGCTGGGGAGTACTGCAAGGCTATACCAGATATGTCAAGGCAGCAGAACCATGACTTGAGCATCCCAAATACATACTCTACAATGATCTTGGTTTGTGCGTGTGCCTCATTATGGTGTTCTTGTTCAGGTGTGTGTGCATTTCTGATAGGTGTTATCAGCCACAGCTCCAATGCATAGCCAGCATCCCCCACTAGATGGCCATATGGGATGTCCCCGCTGGCAAACCCCTGATACAGCTGTGAGGAATGCCAGATGTGGGAGTCGTGATAGCTTCCAGGGCTGCCAACACACACTTGCATGATAATGCCCTGGGCATCTCACATGACCTGGCAGTTGATGGAGGGGAAGCCCTTGTGGTTTATGTAGACCCTACCCCGCTTACCAGGTGGTGCTTTGATGCGGATGTGCTTGCAGTCTATGGCACCAACTACCTCAGGGTATTTTGCTATAAGGTGGAAGAGACACATACTTCTGGTCAATACCTCATGGGTGTTGGGAAAATATATGTGCTCATTAGCATGTGGTGTCATGGCATCCAGGAACTGGTGGAGTACCCTGGATGCTGATGCCTGTGAGATCCCCATGATATCCTCAGCTGGTCTTTGGAAGGTACCTGTGGCTAGTATTCTTAGTCCTACACATACCTGGGTATCCACTGGGATGTTTTCCCCTCTCTTAGTTCTGCGTGTGAGGCATGGCCAGCACAGCTCAATGATTTACTTTAGAATGTCCCTGTCCACCCTATAGTGTTCCACTATCTCCAGCTCATGTAGGCCCTGGTAGGTTACCCTAGGTCTGTACACTCTTTTCCTCCTCCTCACTGTGGGTCGGTTGACATCATTCTCCTCCTCACCACCCTCAGCCTCTAGCACATATTGATAGAGTAAAGTTCCAGCAGCCTCTAAAATTTTTAGTTAGATTTGACAGTTAAAAATCCCCCTTCTGTGTACACCGGTGGTGTAGAGTTTGTGGGAAAAAACAGTCTGAAAGATGTTTGCATAGTTTATAGTGCTGTTCTGGGCTGTTGCCTGTGTTATTGGCTGATTCCGATACATTCCACCTGACAGCTATGCTATTTCTCTTTGATTGCTTTTTCCCCTTACCAGTTTCCTCCAGGTTTAAGCCCTGAGGTGCGATGTGCATTCACAGTGCTCAAATGTAAACACTGCTGCTGTTTCCTGTTTTTTTTTTTTTTTTTATAGTTTAAAACCCAGTGCGCGCCACACACACCTGTTTCAGTAATGTAAACAGTGCTAACACATCCCCTTCTTTAGCTGTGCTTAGCTAAGGGCAAACACGGGCCACTGAGCACCAATGTGCTTATAGTAGGCATTACACACCCCCTTTCCCTGTTAGTTGCTCCTCCTGCCTACATGACCTTGTTCTAGTACGTACACGGTTAGGTGCAGTGTGTGGACCTAGAATATTCTGTGATTCAGTAACATTCCCCTCATTTGTATACCCCAACATGTAGGTCCTTAGTTACTGCACTAAAACGGACCCTTTCCCCACGACAGCCATTGCTTCCTGGTATTGTTTACATTCTGCATGCCATTGACTATAATGGCAAAATGCAGATTTACCTTAAAATTGAGTTTTCCTATTTTTTTTTAATTGCGGCACGATCATGTTTGCACGCTGTTGCCCTATGCTTAAACGGCCGAGATCGGCCAAAAAATAAGTTTAATTTTCAAATAAATGAAACAGTTTTTTTATGCCAATGACCTTATATTTGGCCATTGACATGATTAATTAACATAATACATGCTTTTTCACAAGCGGTCATGCTTCCGTTTTGTCATTTGCAGAAATGTATTCGGTTATTAACCAAATTCATTTCTGCATTGTCACTGTTCTAACACGGAGTCCGGGCAGCTTGTGAATCATTAAATCACCTCATTTGCATGGTTTTCACCGGCAAATGAAGTGATTTGCATGCCACATCGTTTTCTGTGCTAGAACAGTGTAGGACTGCTCGTGCACGTGAAAACGGCACTGTCCTGAATTGTTTGGCAGCCATTTTCCATGCAGGAGCGGCTACACTATTCCTGCATGGAAAAAACGGCTTCCTGAATCCCAGCGGTAAGTCTTTAAAACAATACTTAGAATATGTGAACTTCTAGAAAAAGAAAGGATATTATTTATATAGGGAATCTGATTAGAATAAATATTTTCATTTACGCAAACATCTTTTAATAGCTAGATAAGACTATTAGGGACTATTTGTTTATGACTGGTTGTGATATGTTTATTATTTACAGACAATATCTTTGATGGATTTGCTTCCATTTTGAATCATATGATGAATTTATTCACAATGCAATAACTTTTACAATTGTTGAGGTAGCATACAATTGAATATCAGGGAATCCTATTCCACCATTGTCCCAACCTTTTCTGTGCCAATTAAAAGAAACTTTTAGTGTATTGAGATGCAAAGAAATTTAAGTAGAATGTTATTTATCTTGTCCATTAATGTTTTTGATGGCGACAGTACTAAAGATGTTATGACAAATAATATTTTAGGGAGAATTACCATCTTAATTAACATTAATTGCTCTTCCATAGTAAAGAAGAATTTATTTGTCTGTGACTAAACTTAAAATTTTATCAACAACCTGTTGAAAATTAGTTTGTATCATTTCTTTGCTATTATATGTAGTGGTTATACTACCATGCTTAATTTGAGTGTTGTACCAATTGATGTTAGAATATTTTATGTGCAGTGTTTTTTAAATTTCTTATTAATTAATTATGTACTTTTGTTATAATTAAGTTTTAAGTTTAAGATTTATTCAGACTGTCTTATAGACCTAATTATATGTTCTAATGATTTTTCTATATTTTGTTTCATTAGGAAAATATCATCAGCAAAGAGTTGAATTTTTAGTTTTTATTTTGATTTCATTAATGTTCTTATTAGATGTAATACAATTAGCAAAGGGTTCTGTAGCTGATGCGAAAAGTAAAGGTGATAAGGAACAACTGTATTTTGTACTTTTCTTGTAATTTAATGGAATAAGAAAGAAAAAGCCTATTTCAACATAAACGCAAGAGTTATTGTAGAACTTTACATTAGGAAGGTTTGTGGTCTGCACTGTAGTGGCAGAACAGGTAGCTTACATCCTTCTAAGTTGGGAACTGCTGATTGAGGGCTCAGTGTCTGTTATTCTAAAAGTGTATTAGTTCTGGTTTAAGCACTTGGGCTTGAGGCCAGTTATTTTACATTAAGAGGGTTCGTGTTCTGCACTCTTGTGGGAGGAGAGGCTGGACTCTGTCCTTCTGAGCTGGGAATTTCTGATTAAAGCTTATAGTGCCTGCATATTTGAACTGCTTCTTACTGAAATTGGTACACCTCGTTTGCTGTAGCATAGACTAGATCCAGGCCTGCTGAATCTAGCTTTGTTTGTATAACTTGAGCACTAATCCAGGCATTCTTTAAAGTATTCAGTTGTATTTATTACTACTGGTAGTAACTTGATTAAAGTGTAGCTATCATTTCTAAGTCTTTTGGATTAAGCACTTGGGCATCAGACCAGTTGTTTTACATTAGGAAGGTTTGTGGCCTGCACTGTGGTGGCAGGACAGGTAGCTTACATCCTTCTAAGTTGGGAACTGCTGATTGAGAGCTCAGTGTCTGTTATTCTAAAAGTGTATTAGTTCTGGTTTAAGCACTTGGGCTTCAGGCCAGTTATTTTACATTAAGAAGGATTGCGGTCTGCACTCTTGTGGGAGGAGAGGCTGGACTCTGCCCTTCTGAGCAGGGAATTTCTGGTTAGAGGCTTATAGTGCCTGCATATTCTAACTGTTTCTTACTGAAATTGGTACACCTTGTTTGCTGCAGCATAGAC
Organism: Protopterus annectens; assembly: GCF_019279795.1. NCBI lineage: Eukaryota > Metazoa > Chordata > Ceratodontiformes > Protopteridae > Protopterus > Protopterus annectens. The sequence goes on along the minus strand of NC_056725.1, from coordinate 1,792,857,639 downwards.
TAGATCCAGGCCTGCTGAATCTAGCTTTATTTGTATGCTTGTTGTTTGTTTATTTCCCTGAAATGCTAATTCCACCTAAAACGCAGCCTTTTAGCACTTCTCTGGATCCATAGTGATATCTGCATTGCTTACTGTACTTATTTCCTTGTTTCACTTGAAAGAAAGTTACTGTTTGTCGTTTTTGCATTTAAGTTACCTGTAACACATTGCATTTAAGTTACCTGGCACTTGCTCACTAAAGCAATTATATAAGTCAGCTCTAAAAATTTAAAAGCACTACACCCTCACAAACTCCCCTTGAGTACCTTGTTCCCCATTGGCCCTTTTTTCAATTATAAAGGAATTCCCAATACTATTCTAGCATGTCCAAAGGTCAGTTGTCAATCTCCTCTCCGGTCCAGCTGGTGAATCTGGGAATCTTGAGGTAATGTTACAACTGCCTCATGTACACAGACAACCCTCTCCTCCTCCCAACAAATTCCAACACATGTGAGAGATGCAACCATATAGCCAAACTGGAGGCTAAGCTCTCTCAACTCAGTACTGGCGTAACCAGTCAGGAGGAGAAGGAAACCACACTCACTACAATTCCAGTCTCACATAGACCTACCACGACAACAAACCAAACACGTAAACACACAAAAACATACTCGGAGGCTCTAAATAAAAATCTGCCTAAGCAGCAGAGACCTCCAAAGCAGACACCCAAGCAACCGCTACCCCAAAACAAAACACGTGCAACACATAGCTCACAAAGCCAGTGTGCCGAACAGTCACAGCCCTTAAGGCTAAACAACACACCTGATACACTTGTAATAGGTGACTCTATCATCAGGCACACTGACGTCCCGCTCACCAGACTGAACAAGGAGAAGGTCATGGTGAGCTGCCTGTCGGGCGCTAGGATCCGCCACATAACGCAAGCACTCAGGTCACTCCAAGGCAAGTACAAATATGACTCAGTCATTGTCCATGCTGGTGTGAATGACCTGAGACGTACTTCCCTGGACTACATGAAAGAGACATAGAGGAGCTCTCTGAGCATGTAGCCCAGGCCGGTATGACCCTGACCTTGAGTAGCATCTTACCCTCACCAAGAATGATGCCACAATATGAAGACAAGATGATCAATTTCAACAATTGGTTTAAGTGTTGGTGTCATTCAAAGGGGATCCAATGCCTGTCAGCCTGGGATGACATGCTCGACAAGCCACGATGCTTCGCTAGGGACGGCTTGCACCTGTCACCCTGGGCTTTCGGATATTGGCAAAGGCTCTTGCTACCCCATAGTGCCTTTTTGAGGCAAGGCTCAAAAGACAAACCCACCTCCATAGGTATCACAAGGGATAAGAAACTAAGAGTAATGCTACTCAACGCCAGAAGTCTAAATCTCAAGATGCACGCACTCGAAACTCTCCTTAGCATGGAGAACATCGATACCTGTGCAGTAACAGAAACCTGGTTCAAGGCTCCTGAGAGCACCCCAGCACTACCCGGTTATACCTCATACCATGCTTTTTGGCCCCAAAACTTGGACCGAACCACAAAAGGAGGGGGATTATCAATATTCGTCAAAGATACCCACACCTCCAGGTTGGTGACACAGCACGAAGCATCAGAGACTATCCATGTGCAACTAACTGTGGGTAAAACTGCCTTCCAGTTTATAGCTTGCTACAGACCACCCTCCCAAACACAGGAACCCCACTTGGCCTTCCTGAGAATACTGGAAAATATGAAGGTCTCTCCAAACACCATTATATTGGGCGACTTCAACTACCCAAACATAGACTGGGAGCATTACTCTAGCTCCAACACCCTAGCCCAAAGGTTCCTAGAATTTATAAACTCAAATGCTATGGAACAACTTGTTACCACTCCCACAAGAGGGGAAAACATACTGGACCTGATCATCACCAACATGGGGACACTATGCTCCAGACCAGAAGTGTATCCCTCACTGGTAAGATCAGACCATAAACTAATCTCACTGGATATTCACATCCCGACTCCACCCCCTGCCCAGAAAACCACAGTGAAAAACTTCTCTAAAGCAAATTTCACATGCCTCAAAACCGAGGCGAAATCCTTCAAAGCCCCCGGGCACAGCTCAATGATTTACTTTAGAATGTCCCTGTCCACCCTATAGTGTTCAACTATCTCCAGCTCATGTAGGCCCTGTTGGTTACCCTAGGTCTGTACACTCTTTTCCTCCTCCTCACTGTGGGTTGGTTGTCATCATTCTCCTCCTCACCACCCTCAGCCTCTAGCACATATTGATAGAGTAAAGTTCCAGCAGCCTCTAACATTTTTAGTTTGTGGGGAAAAAATAGTCTGAAAGATGTTTGCATAGTTTATAGTGCTGTTCTGGGCTGTTGCCTGTGTAATTGGCTGATTCCGATACATTCCACCTGACAGCTATGCTATTTCTCTTTGATTGCTTTTTCCCCTTACCAGTTTCCTCCAGGTTTAAGCCCTAAGGTGCGATGTGCATTCACAGTGCTCAAATGTAAACACTGCTGCTGTTGCTTTTTCCCCTTACCATTTTCCTCCAGGTTTAAGCCCTGAGGTGCGATGTGCATTCACAGTGCTCAAATGTAAACACTGCTGCTGTTTCCTGTTTTTTTTTTTTTTTTTTTTAGTTTAAAACCCAGTGCGCTCCACACACACCTGTTTCAGTAATGTAAACAGTGCTAACACATCCCCTTCTTTAGCTGTGCTTAGCTAAGGGCAAACATGGGCCACTGAGCACCAATGTGCTTATAGTAGGCATTACACACCCCCCTTTCCCTGTTAGCTGCTCCTCCTGCCTACATGACCTTGTTCTAGTACCTACACGGTTAGGTGCAGTGTGTGGACCTAGAATATTCTGTGATTCAGTAACATTCCCCTCATTTGTATACCCCAACATGTAGGTCCTTAGTTACTGCACTAAAACGGACCCTTTCCCCATGACAGCCAATGCTTCCTGGTATTGTTTACATTCTGCATGCCATTGACTATAATGGCAAAATGCAGATTTACCTTAAAATTGAGTTTTCCCATTTTTTTTTTTAATTGTGGCACGATCATGTTTGCACGCTGTTGCCCTATGCTTAAACAGCTGAGATCGGCCAAAAAAATAAGTTTAATTTTCAAATAAATGAAACAGTTTTTTATGCCAATGGCCTTATATTTGGCCATTGACATGATTAATTAACATAATACATGCTTTTTCACAAGCGGTCATGCTTCCGTTTTGTCATTTGCAGAAATGTATTCGGTTATTAACCAAATTCATTTCTGCATTGTCACTGTTCTAACACGGAGTCCGGGCAGCTTGTGAATCATTAAATCACCTCATTTGCATGGTTTTCACCGGCAAATGAAGTGATTTGCATGCCACATCGTTTTCTGTGCTAGAACAGTGTAGGACTGCTCATGCACGTGAAAACGGCACTGTCCTGAATTGTTTGGCAGCCATTTTCCATGCAGGAGCGGCTACACTGTTCCTGCATGGAAAAAACGGCTTCCTGAATCCCAGGGGTAAGTCTTTAAAACAATACTTAGAATATGTGAACTTCCAGAAAAAGAAAGGATATTATTTATATAGGGAATTTGATTAGAAGAAATATTTTCATTTACGCAAACATCTTTTAATAGCTAGATAAGACTATTAGGGACTATTTGTTTATGACTGGTTGTGATATGTTTATTATTTACAGACAATATCTTTGATGGATTTGCTTCCATTTTGAATCATATGATGAATTTATTCACAATGCAATAACTTTTACAATTGTTGAGGTAGCATACAATTGAATATCAGGGAATCCTATTCCACCATTGTCCCAACCTTTTCTGTGCCAATTAAAAGAAACTTTTAGTGTATTGAGATGCAAAGAAATTTAAGTAGAATGTTATTTATCTTCTCCATTAATGTTTTTGATGGCGACAGTACTAAAGATGTTATGACAAATAATATTTTAGGGAGAATTACCATCTTAATTAACATTAATTGCTATTCCATAGTAAAGAAGAATTTATTTCAGTCTGTGACTAAACTTAAAATTTTATCAACAACCTGTTGAAAATTAGTTTGTATCATTTCATTGCTATTATATGTAGTGGTTATACTACCATGCTTAATTTGAGTGTTGTACCAATTGATGTTAGAATATTTTATGTGCAGTGTTTTTTAAATTTCTTATTAATTAATTATGTACTTTTGTTATAATTAAGTTTTAAGTTTAAGATTTATTCAGACTGTCTTATACCTAATTATATGTTCTAATGATTTTTCTATATTTCCTTTCATTAGGAAAATATCATCAGCAAAGAGTTGAATTTTTAGTTTTTATTTTGATTTCATTAATGTTCTTATTAGATGTAATACAATTAGCAAAGGGTTCTATAGCTGATGCGAAAAGTAGAGGTGATAAGGAACAACTGTATTTTGTACTTTTTTTTGTAATTTAATGGAATAAGAAAGAAAAAGCCTATTTCAACATAAACGCAAGAGTTATTGTAGAACTTTGAAATTAATGCAATTAACTCATCTGAGAAGTCATATACTTTAAGTGTTCAAAAATATATAAGGCCATTTGACTGAGTCAAAAACTTTAAATCAAAACTAATTATAGAAGTTTCTTTTTTTTAATTTTTATTTGTGTAGTCTATTAGTGTATTTATTCTTATTATATTATCCTGTACTTGTCTATTTAAAATAAACTCTGTTTGATCATTGTTAATTAGTTTAGGTATTAGTAAATTAATTATGTTCCCTAAAATGGAAATGAACATCTTGTAGTCCTTATTTAAAAGTGAAATGAGTTCATATGATGAACACTTTGTATGAGCCTTATCTTCTTTTAAAAATAGGCGATATGAGGGAATAATTTCATGATAGGGGAACTTCAGCAGCTGTTTTTATTTCTCTATAGATCTTTTCTACTATTTTAACAGCATAATATGGTAGTACTTTATATAATTCTGGTATAAGACCATCTAAGCCAGGCACCTTGTTATTTTTTAACTTTTTTATTTGACCTTTTATTTCTATTAAAGTGAATGATGTATACATTATTATTTGTTCACTCGTTAATTTATTTTTTTATATTTTTACTTAGAAAAGTTTCTACTATTTCATCATTATCATGTATTTTTATTTATATTTTCATAAAATATTCTAAAACTCTCAAGAATACCTTTTATATTTACTCTTTTCTTTTTGTATTTATATATATTATAATTTCTTTGATATGATTTTAGTTTATTAATTTTCTCTGATCTAATAGCAAGTTTAATGGGTTTACCGTATATGCTTGAAGCTTAAGTTTTTCCAGGTTTATTGAAACTTTATGATTTAGAATTTCAACATATTTTGTATTCATGTTTTTTTTTTTGACTGACTGATAGGATCATTTGGTTTTAGATTTAACTTTAATTTATCTATTAATTTATCTATTTTGGCCTACAATGTATTTAGTTCTTTGTCTCATTTTCTTGTTTTACTAATATACCAACTTGTAAGTCTTCCATTTAAGTAAGCCTTTAGTTAATCCCAGAGGACAATATCATATACTTCACCACTCATGTTTATTTCTAGGAAATTTTTGATTTCTTTAACATCAGAACCAAAACAAGTGCCAATACTGCAGAAGAGCCGAAAACAAAAAAATCCTTTATAAGGCTTTATTCAGTAATCCAAGGAAAGCTCAGCAAACACCATACATTAACACCATTGAAACACACTGCGTTTTCGTCCCACTTTGTGTACTGTGTATTCTTTCTAGCTAGTTTCACTGTGTGTGAGGTATTAACTGGAAATTGTCCACTCTTATTAAGCATCTGTTGGGTTGTTTGTTTATGATAGCTTGTTGCAGTTAAACTCTTTTTTTCTAGTGGCTCCTTTAGCTGTTTAAAACTTTCATTTAAAGGCTCACTGCTGCTTTTCAGCTGTGAGTAACATTTCTGCTGTTTCTTTCCCACCCTCCCTTCCTGTTGGTATAGTGTTTTTATAGTTGGTGGCTTTGCAGTTGCCCGCCCCTAGTGTAAATTTGATCTGGGACCCTCCTCCCAGTCTAGTGTCATTACCTCATTCTACCCAGTACAGGGAGAGCATTTGAGAAGGCCAATCAGCTTAGTTTCTGCTACTCCTTTCTCTCTTTCCTTTCTCTGTTTCCAAAAAAAAAAAAATAATATCTGCTTTTACTGTATTTGTGTTTTTTCCTACTTTATTTTGCTTTGGCGTCATCTTAAAAGTACTCAATTGTATTTATTACTGCTTGGTGTAACTCATTGTAAGCCTTTTAGTTTAAGCACCTGGGCTTCAGACCAGTTTTACATTAGGAATGTTTGTGGTCTGCACTGTAGTGGCAGAACAGGTAGCTTACATCCTTCTAAGTTGGGAACTGCTGATTGCGGGCTCAGTGTCTGTTATTCTAAAAGTGTATTAATTCTGGTTTAAGCACTTGGGCTTGAGGCCAGTTATTTTACATTGAGAGGGTTCGTGTTCTGCACTCTTGTGGGAGGAGAGGCTGGACTCTGTCCTTCTGAGCTGGGAATTTCTGGTTAAAGCTTATAGTGCCTGCATATTTGAACTGCTTCTTACTGAAATTGGTACACCTCGTTTGCTGTAGCATAGACTAGATCCAGGCCTGCTGAATCTAGCTTTGTTTGTATAACTTGAGCACTAATCCAGGCATTCTTTAAAGTATTCAGTTGTATTTATTACTGTTGGTAGTAACTTGATTAAAGTGTAGCTATCATTTCTAAGTCTTTTGGATTAAGCACTTGAGCTTCAGACCAGTTGCTTTACATTAGGAAGGTTTGTGGCCTGCACTGTGGTGGCAGGACAGGTAGCTTACATCCTACTAAGTTGGGAACTGCTGATTGAGAGCTCAGTGTCTGTTATTCTAAAAGTGTATTAGTTCTGGTTTAAGCACTTGGGCTTCAGGCCAGTTATTTTACATTAAGAAGGATTGCGGTCTGCACTCTTGTGGGAGGAGAGGCTGGACTCTGCCCTTCTGAGCAGGGAATTTCTGGTTAGAGGCTTATAGTGCCTGCATATTCTAACTGTTTCTTACTGAAATTGGTACACCTTGTTTGCTGTAGCATAGACTAGATTCAGGCCAGCTGAATCTAGCTTTATTTGTATGCTTGTTGTTTGTTTATTTCCCTGAAATGCTAATTCCTCCTAAAACGTGGCCTTTTAGCACTTCTGTGGATCCCTAGTGATATCTGCATTGCTTACTGTACTTATTTCCTTGTTTCACTTGAAAGAAAGTTACTGTTTGTCGTTTTTGCATTTAAGTTACCTGTAACACATTGCATTTAAGTTACCTGGCACTTGCTCACTAAAGCAATTATATAAGTCAGCTCTAAAAAATTAAAAGCACTACACCCTCACAAACTCCCCTTGAGTACCTTGTTCCCCATTGGCCCTTTTTTCAATTATAAAGGAATTCCCAATACTATTCTAGCATGTCCAAAGGTCAGTTGTCAATCTCCTCTTCGGTCCAGCTGGTGAATCTGGGAATCTTGAGGCAATGTTACAACTGCCTCATGTACACAGACAACCCTCTCCTCCTCCCAACAAATTCCAACACATGTGAGAGATGCAACCATATATCCAAACTGGAGGCTAAGCTCTCTCAACTCAGTACTGGCGTAACCAGTCAGGAGGAGAAGGAAACCACACTCACTACAATTCCAATCTCACATAGACCTACCACGACAACAAACCAAACACATAAACACACAAAAACATACTCGGAGGCTCTAAATAAAAATCTGCCTAAGCAGCAGAGCCAGTGTGCCGAACAGTCACAGCCCTTAAGGCTAAACAACACACCTGATACACTTGTAATAGGTGACTCTATTGTCAGGCACACTGACGTCCCGCTCACCAGGCTGAACAAGGAGAAGGTCACGGTGAGCTGCCTGTTGGGCGCTAGGATCCGCCACATAACACAAGCACTCAGGTCACTCCAAGGCAAGTACAAATATGACTCAGTCATTGTCCATGCTGGTGTGAATGACCTGAGACGTACCTCCCTGGACTACATGAAAAGAGACATAGAGGAGCTCTCTGAGCATGTAGCCCAGGCCGGTATGACCCTGACCTTGAGTAGCATCTTACCCTCACCAAGAATGATGCCACAATATGAAGACAAGATGATCAATTTCAACAATTGGCTTAAGTGTTGGTGTCATTCAAAGGGGATCAATGCCTGTCAGCCTGGGATGACATGCTCGACAAGCCACGATGCTTCGCTAGGGACGGCTTGCACCTGTCACCCTGGGCTTTCGGATATTGGCAAAGGCTCTTGCTACCCCATAGTGCCTGTTTTAGGCAAGGCTCAAAAGACAAACCCACCTCCATAGGTATCACAAGGGATAAGAAACTAAGAGTAATGCTACTCAACGCCAGAAGTCTAAACCTCAAGATGCATGCACTCAAAACTCTCCTTAGCATGGAGAACATCGATATCTGTGCAGTAACAGAAACCTGGTTCAAGGCTCCCGAGAGCACCCCAGCACTGCCAGGTTATACCTCATACCATGCTTTTCGGCCCCAAAACTTGGACCGAACCACAAAAGGAGGGAGTATCAATATTCGTCAAAGATACCCACACCTCCAGGTTGGTGGCACAGCACGAAGCATCAGAGACTATCCATGTGCAACTAACTGTGGGTAAAACTGCCTTCCAGTTTATAGCCTGCTACAGACCACCCTCCCAAACACAGGAACCCCACTTGGCCTTCCTGAGAATACTGGAAAATATGAAGGTCTCTCCAAACACCATTATATTGGGTGACTTCAACTACCCAAACATAGACTGGGAGCATTACTCTAGCTCCAACACCCTAGCCCAAAGGTTCCTAGAATTTATAAACTCAAATGCTATGGAACAAATTGTTACCACTCCCACAAGAGGGGAAAACATACTGGACCTGATCATCACCAACATGGGGACACTATGCTCCAGACCAGAAGTGTATCCCTCACTGGTAAGATCAGACCATAAACTAATCTCACTGGATATTCACATCCCGACCCCACCCCCTGCCCAGAAAACCACAGTGATAAACTTCTCTAAAGCAAATTTCACATGCCTCAAAACCAAGGCGAAATCCTCCAAAGCCCCCGGGCCTGTGGAAAATACGGCCCAGACCGCAGAATCCTTTATAAATGCATTCTATGAACACCTTCAGGAATGCATGGATTATGCAATCCCAAATAAAACCAAGACCCAATCCTCCAAAGGCAGACGTCCTGTCTGGTGGACCCCAGCCATAAACAAACTATACAATAGAGGGAGGAAGCTACTACATGATAGAGCAAAATCCCAAAAAGGGAAGGCATCTCTGATCAGTATTAGCAAAAAACTACGGGCACTCATAAAATCGTCTAAGGCCAGCTTCGAGGGAAAAATTGCACAGGACACTAAGGATAATCACAAGGCTTTCTTTAGTTATGTTAAGAACCTGGGTGGGAATTCCCAGATATGCTCAGAATTAGTCCAAAATGACAAAAAATACACCGAGCCCACAGACATTGCCAACATCCTAGCTGACAGGTTCAGTGCAAACTTCTCCCCCCTCTCCCCACCAAAAGGGCAAATATCTATCCCAATAGAGTGCTGCCCCCCTGACATCTCAGATGCTCAGGTAAGAGCCGCCCTCTCCAAAGCAAAAAGCACAGCATCAATGGGACCAGATGGTGACCTGGGTTGCGTCCTACATGAACTCCAAGAAGAGCTAAACCCAAACATAAAACTACTGTTCAATCTTCGCCTTACTACAGGATATGTACCCAAAGAGTGGCGTACAGCAACAATGGTCCCTCTCCACAAAGGTGGTGCCTCAACGGATCCTGGAAACTATCGCCTCATAAGCCTGACTAGCTTGGTCTGCAAAGCTATGGAAAGGATCATCTTGAACCTCATAAATAAAGATATTGGGGACCTACAGACACTGGATCCTACCCAGTTTGGCTTTGTTAAGGGCAGATCCTGCCTCTTAAACCTGGTCGATTTCTTTTAAACAGTCACCAAGGTCATTGACGAGGGGAAGGTGGTCCACACAGCCTACCTGGACCTTGCAAAAGCCTTCAATACAATACCACACTCGGGCATTATAGATAAGCTCACCAGCTTAAATATAACCCCCCTATGTCACTAGATGGGTTGCAAACTGGTTCAAGGACAGAACCCACATGGTTAGAATTGCTGGAGCCATGTCAGACTCCAAACCGGTTACAAGTGGCTTCCCACAAGGCTCAGTCCTGGGACCTCTCTTGTTCGGTATATATTTCTCGGCAGTATAGGCCAATACGGAAGGACTGTGGCTGACCAAGTTCGCAGATGACTGCAAACTGGGCGCCATAATCAACTCTCCAGCCGACACAAGCATCCTCCAAAAGGGCCTCATAGAAACAGACAACTGGTGCCAGAGCCATGGCCTCAAGCTAAACGCCAAAAAGTGTATAGTCATCCCCTTTGGCAAAAACAGAGTGCCCACAAATTACCACATAGGTGGTAATCCATTAAGTACAGAAGAAGTCATTAGGGACCTGGGGACCCAAGTTGATAGAAATCTCTCATTTGACAACCACGTGGCCAAAGTGGTTAGAAAAACATTTTATATAGCCCACCTAATCATGAAGGGATTCACATCTAGATCAGGGAGGTCATCGCCTCTTTACTCATCCCTCATCAGGCCCATAATTGAGTACAATGCCCCTTTGGGATGTACCTTACCAGACACCTGCAGCAACTGGAAAGACCCCAAAAGTACCTCACCAAGAGGATCAAAGGGCTCAAACAGATGCCATATGCTGCCCGGTTAAATAAACTCCAGCTCTACTCAGTGGCATACCGCCTGCTCATAGGCGATCTGTGCCTGACGTATAAAGCCATGTCCAACCCGGAATTAATGGACATGCTGCACCTCAGAAAATCCAAATCCCATCGAGCTACGCTCGAGAGACTTGAACCTCAGCACTGAAATAAATAGGACATGCTGGAGGGACAGATTCATAACCCAGAGGCTCCCTTCACTCTGGAATAAAATCCCAGTCCAGGTTAGGCAGAGTCCCACATTGACTCTCTTCAAGAGGAATCTTGATGAGTGGATGGGAGATCGTAGGTTTACCCCGGCCATCACTTCTGTGTCACTGTTAGACAGAGGCACAGTATACTAACCTCAAAAAAAGGCATAGCAAAATTAATTTAAAATGGGTGGCGAAAGCCAAACACACTCTGGCTAGGCTTACAAATGCCCTAGGGCAGATAGCCTAGTATGAACCTATGAACCTATGAACAATACAATGACTTCATCAGATAATCAATAGAAACTTGTGTTAAGCTTTTAAACACTCATTAAATACAAAATAACCAATCACAGTGAATCCCTAATGAGGTAGTTAATTAAAACTTTTTCCTAAAACGTTATCTCCACTCAAGTCAATATTAATTACTCATAAAAACAATTCTTTAATAATAAATAACTAAAATGCACTCATATTGAGTCATTTCATAAAAAAATAGTGTTTAATAAAAATCTTATAAATTCATTAGATAAGAAATTATTTTAAAATTCCCTATTAGAATGAAACAATAATTATTAGGTTTTGTTTTAAAAAAAATTAGTGTAATTAGCCTGCCATTTACTAGCTAAAATATAAAATGCATTTTATATTTTCCCTGCTTTTAATTTTAGAAGTCGTACAATGGAAATAAATTAATTAAGTCCTGGGGGGGTACTAGCATCCAGGGAGATTTGCCACCATAGTTCTCTATATTCTAACCTTTCTTCCCATAACCCTCCCCTCACATCCTTCTTAACCTGTTCTAAAACCATGAAATAAAATTTAGCATTAGGGCAAATATGAAATCACAATAAAAAAAAAGAATCAAATGCCTTGTACAAACATACTATCATTTGCCTTATCCTGATCTCTTTCTATTTCCGTTTGCATATTATACCTTATACTATTACACTATTCCTAGGTTCTATATTTTAGTTATAATTCTAGTATAAAGTGCTGTTTAATAGAACAGTTGTATTTTCCCTTATATATCTGGTAATCTTTAATCTAGTTCTACTGTTAGAATCAGTCTTACTTCTTCTTTATATGTTATATCTAAGAGTATTTGAAGAAACATCTGAAAAATCTTCCCTTTAAGATTCAAACTTTCCAATATAACTTGTCTTGAAGTTTTTAATTTAGTTATCATTAAAAAGAAACAATAACAAAGAAATACAATCCTATTTTTTTAATTAGAATTGTCTTTTTGTAAGCTACTGTATAGTCTATCTTTCACTATACTGCAATCATTCAAAACTATTGGATAGTTGTTAGTGGTTTTAAAATGCCATTTGCTGTCTTTTACTTATTATCTAACATGTAGTCATTACTATCTTTGTATATGATTCAAAGTGGTATGTTTAATTTATCTAATGTGTGTTGTTTTAAGCTGTATTATCAGCCTTCACAGGCAAAACACCACATTATTCATGTTTTAACATTCTAACACTTCACTTCTAGTTCAGAGGGTGAGTTGAAAGATCAGCTTTTAGTTTTAGACAGGAAGAAGTAATCTGGACACCTTATAGAATTTTCAAAGCTCCCAAAGCCTCACAAAAGTGCTTGTGACTATAATTAGCTTGTTTTAAATTAGTATTCATGTTAAGGGTACAAAGATAACATTTTATCTGTTATAACTCACACAAAAATGCTCTTGATGTTTGTGAGTGAATTTAAGCCACTTCTACAGTATTCTTTAATCACTCAATCCTTTCTAAACCACTAAAAACAATCAAAATCATTCCAAAGCATTTTTACCCTTAAAAAGCTGCTATATGTAAAGGAATAACATGCACTAATTTACTCATTCCCGAGCATTCATTTTTAACCTTTGCTTCAATACACAAAGCTTGCTAATTTAACTTAAACCATAAATAACAACTATTACATCTATACTATAATAAAGCTGAAAGATACAGCAGTGCCATCAGATGTGAGTTATATTTTCAAGATTTGTATAAGTTGTTTTAGATGAAACATGCTGTCATTCTTTAAAGGAGACATATCATTAGACTTGTATTAAAAGAATGACTGTTATGTGTGATCCAGGTTTAACTTGTAACAATGTCAATGTTATACTAATTATTTGATATCACTCCAATAATAGCTTTTCTATATATACTTAGCAATATTTTTATGCTTTAGTGTATAACTTAGCATGTTTTTCATGGGTCCTTTTGCCTTTCAAGTATTATGTTAGTAGCACTTTACTGAACCATATTAAGATCCCAAAAACCATATCAAGCTACACAAGTGATTCACCTCATTAATGATTTACTTTTAGTGAAATAAATGGGATGACCCCTTAAACTTTAGATAACATTAATTAACTTCACATATGCATTTATATTCTCAAGTTTTAATATAAGTTGTTTTAGATAAAGCATACTGTTATTCTTTAGTGGAGACATAACATTTAAAGTTTCATTAAATAAATGACAGTTATGTGAGATCAGACTTTAACTTGTGAGGATGTCAATGAAGAACTGATTATTTGATATCATTCCCATATTCTGTTTTGTATATGTAAGCAGTCACATGTTTTATAAATTAGTATGTAGCCTAACATGCCCCTTTAGTGTCATTTTTGTGTTTCTAGTATTATGTTTAATAGGGCATTACTAAACCTTGTTAAGATTTCAAAAAGTGTGTCACTTAACAAAAGCTTCATCTCATTAATGATTAGCTTTTATTGATGTGAGTGATTTAACCACTTAAACTTTAAATTAAAATAAATAGCTTCAATTTCGTATATAGCTAAAATAATTCAGCTTTATCATATTTAAAAGGGAACTAGTGACCGTTTGAAGTAAGGAGAGAAAAAAATAAATGATTTTCCTTGTAAAAACGAATATTTAGCAACTGTTCCTTACTATTCAAGCACTTCTTTAAATTACTAAACATTCATAACAATGAAATTAGTTAATTTTCATTTGTCTTTCAGTTTTTTACTGACCATTCATTCCTTCTTGCATTTCTCTTCAGAGATATTGATAGACTCCAGTCCAATTCTTCTGGGGTTTTTTTTCCTAGAATTTTATTTGTCTGTATAAAGTCCCTTGCATCCCCCAAGGAATTAAAAGTCTACTTTCCTCCCATAAGGCGAATCATTATTTTTGCTGGAAACAAAATTTGGGTTTAATATTGCTTTGCTTTAAGCTTTTAATAAGTAGCACACATGCTTTTCTTTTTGACATAACCAATGTTGAATAGTCACTGTTAAATCTTATGTTTTCTTTAATTTAGTCCATGCTGTTTTTAAAACCAAATCCTTATCTTGACTTGAAAAACATCTTCTGCTCACTGACCTTGGTGAAGGTGTTTTTTTTTTTTAAAGATGTGTTGGAAAGTGATCTGTGTGTCCTTTCAATACTGAAGGAAAAAGCTTTAGGCAGACTCAAAGTCTTAGGTAGACAGGTATTAATGAATTGAATCATATTATCTCCCTCTTCCTTTTCAGGAATTCCATAAATCCCGATATTGTTTCTTCTGGATCTGTTCTCCAAGTCTTCTATTTTTTTCCCAGCACAAGCTGTTTTGTTTCAGGAGAAATTCAGTATTATTCCCATTTTTAAGCATTCTTCCATCAAAATCAGACATTGTCTCTTCTGTACTCAAGATTTGTGATGACTGTTGTTTAAGAGCTTCACTCAGCACTTCTACTTGTTTTTTACGGCCCTCTTTAATATTGTCCATTTTGCTTTCTAATTTATCTAAGTATAGATTGTATGTTTCTATTCATTGTACTGTCCTGTACACCGGGCTTAGAGTGGCTCATTCTGAGACAGTTCTTTCTATTTTTGAGACAGGAAAAAACAATGAAAAACATTTTTTTGTAGAAACTCTTTCAGAAGTTGTTTAACTATGCATCCATCATATTTTGAAATGTTCTCTTTGAGTTTTTCTGTAAAAAAACTGTCAGAAATGTTAAAATGAAGCAGAGCCAAAAAAGCAGTACTATTAACTGCTCACCATCTTGGCCACACCCCAGTCATAATATTTCTTTATGACTGGACAATGATTATAGAATCTCAGATGAATAAACACTTTTTCACTTACCATCAGACACTCTTTCCATGTGATTTTTTTTCTGGTCCTGACATGAACATTTTTATGCAGTTGTTTTGTTAGCAGTAAAAACATGCCGCCAAATTGAAGGAACAAAAATACAATCTGAACACTGTAAATAGTCTCCATTTATACATTCTTGATCTTTACATTTATTTTCAACTTCCTCCAATCTCTTGTACATATTATCATATGTTTTATTAAAATCTTGCAATACTTAATTTTCATCATCTACTATGCTATGATTTTTATCAGTTGTGGCCAGTAGTAGTGATCCAACTTTATACATTTGCAGTATAAAATTTATTCTGTATTCTAATAACTTTAAAATGCAAGCATTTAACTTGAAGAGAATAAGGCCTAACAATAAGATTATAATAGTTATAATCATGAAGAACTTTAAAATACCTACTTCCCATTTAGACAAAATATTACTTATCCATGCACACTGGGAACTATCATTTTCTTTAACTTGTGAACGTTCATCAACTTTCTGAATTATTTCAAGCTGACCACAAATGGTACCACTATTATTGTGAATAAATGAGCAGCAGTCCATTTTGATGAGTGTGCACATACCCCTTTAAAAGTGAGGGTGAAATCAAGAGTCATGAGGTCCTGTCGCAGCACACTCCACATTGCAGTCAATTCCTGAGCAATCAAATTAATGGACTCCGTGGCGGAATTACTCAAAACTTCTAAGAGCCTATATAACTTTCTAAGCTCCCATATAGATTTAACTGTCCCATAAGCAGGTATAACTTTCTGAATTATTTCAAGGTGACCACAAATGGTGCCACTATTATTGTGAATAAATGAGCAGCAGTCCATTTTGATGAGTGTGCACATACCCCTTTAAAAGTGAGGGTGAAATCAAGAGTCATGAGGTCCTGTCGCAGCACACTCCACATTGCAGTCAGTTCTTGAGCAATCAAATTAATGGACTCAGTGGCGGAATTACTCAAAATTTCTAAGAGCCTATATAACTTTCTAAGCTCCTATATAGACTTCACTGTCCCATAAGCAGGTATAATTCCTGCTCCAGAAATTACCTTATCACCAAGATCCATGTGAGGGAGTCCTTTAAAATCAGTCTTCTAAACAGTATTATGATAAACTTAGGAAGCATCTATTTTCCAGCTGGATTTGGGATAGTGTCTCTCCTGTGATGAGCATTATGAATCTTTCCTTCAGGTAAAATCTCTGAATGTTGTATAACTGGAATAAAGTGAGCTATATAACAACAACCAGACCAGTCTGTAGGTAGCCATGTATAAACTTGTTTTCCACAAATACAGTAATATTCATGTTTGCCGCCATACACTGCCCTCAAGGCCCATCATAAATTCTCCAGGTAAAATGTCAAGTACTATTTCCAACAAAAAGTGTTCCATTTTTATTTTATGGTACAAACATATCCTTTAATACTCATTGATAGTTGAAGTGGCATTACTGTAAAGGGGGTAGAAGCATGTTTATTTTTTTGATTTTTAGGGAAAAAAAAGGCAAAATGCAGTATGAAGCTATAAATCAGTGACTGGAATATGAATCAGTGGGATACCCCCATCATTTGCAGTAGGTGTGCACATACCCAGCAGTTGACAACATTAACAGTCTGTGTGTAAGTATGCTAGGTAGCAGGAAAAGTTTTAAATCTAAGATGCCATTCAGGTGCTCTCAGTTTGATTCTAACCAAACGTGTGCCTCTATTTTTATCAATGCATGTATCTCTATTAAGAAATATTTTAGTACTTACACTTCCAGTGGTAGCTGATGATGTACTCATAGTTCTGGATTGCAAAAGTAAACTAAATAAAATGATGATAAAGATCACAGTAACTGTCCTGATGATAGGTCCACAGGGAAAATAAGCATGTTGGGGCTGAGGAAGGTTTTGAAGAAACTCTAAACATGTATGTTGAATTGTTTGTTCACAGTCCAATCAAAATTGATCACCAAACAATCTCTGACCAAAAGCATTAACTTTGCAAATTAATTTTGTTTGAATAAAGCAATGTCTATGTCAGTGTCCAAAAGGCATGATGAATCTGTGATGTTGGATTCAGAAGTAAGAAAAAATGCTGTCAATATTGGAAAAGAATCACTGAACTTTACTTCAGACCAGGATGAAGTAGCAGAGTCATATGATTTCACTTCCTGATTTGACATAAAAGATAATTTAACTGCATTCATTTCTGGATTTGTTCTGGATGGCAGATGCTGAGTCATGTTGAATGGCAAACAGTTCATAGGTTGGTACTAGGCTATCGGCCTTAGGGCCTATACAAGCCTAGCCATAACAATTCCCTTGATATTTCTTCCCACAATATTTACTTCCCTGGACCCCTATCTAGCAGGGTGACTGACATGATCCCCACGGTGAATTTCCTATCTCCCATCCAGTCATCAAGGTTCCTTTTGAAAAGGGCCAAGAGGTACTCTGCTTGACATGTATGGGCAGTCTATTCCAAGTATGCGGAATCTCTGGGTCAGGAACCTATCCCTCCAGCATGTTTTGTTCATTGTGATGACAAGGTTTAGATCCCTGGAGCATGTGGCTCTGAAGGATTGGGATTTCTTTAAGTGGTGCATGTCCAACAGCTCAGGGTTTGACATGGCCTTGTATGTTAAACAGAGATCGCCTCTGAATAGATGATATGCCACTGAGTATAACTGGAGTTTTTTTAGACGGCCAGCATAGGGCATCTACTTTGGGCCTGTGATTCTTTTAGTGAGGTATTTTTGCGGCCTTTCCAGCTGTTGGAGATGTCTTGTGAGGTACATACCAAATGGGGCATTGTACTCTACAATGGGTCTAATGAGGGATGAGTACAGTGGGACAATGACCTCCTTTTTTCTGGATGAAAAGCCTTTAGTGATGAGGTGTGCCACATAGAAGGATTTCCTGACTGTTGTGGCAATGTGGTGAGACCACTGTCCACCTGTGTCCCTAAGTCTCTCATCACACTTTTGTTTAGTGTACTGCCACCTATGTGGTAATTCATGGGTACATGGTTTTTCCCAAAGGGGTAACTATACATTTCTTGGCAATTAAGCTTGAGCCCATGGCTCTTGTACCAAGCATCTGTTTCTGTAAGGCCCTTTTGTAGAATATCCACATCAATTGGGGATTCAGTAATGGCTCCCAGTTTGCAGTCATCTGCAAACTTTTTTAGCCAGAGTCCCTTAGTGTTGGCCTGTACTTCAGAGAAGTGGATGCCAAACAAGAGCGGTCCCAGGACTGAACCCTGAGATACTCCACTTGTCACTTGTCTGGAGCTGGATTTGGAGTCGTCTACTTTTACAGTCTGGATTCAGTCAGTAAGCCAATTGGCAACCCATCGAGTGACATAGGGATTTATGCCCAGCTTAGTAAGTTTATTTATGATTCCAGAGTGGGGGATGGTGTCAAAGGCCTTGGCGAGGTCCAGATAGGCTGTGTGGACTGCCTTACCCTTGTCCACAGCTCTGGAGACTGATTTGAAGAAGTCAGTCAGGTTCAGGAGACAAGATTAGTCCTTTATGAACCCAAACTGGGTGGGGTCCAGTGTTTGAAGGTTGCCAATGTCTTTGTTTGTAAGTTCCATGATAATGCGTTCCATGCCCTTGCAGATCTGGCTCGTCAAACTGATGGGACGATAGTTCCCGGGATCCAAGGTGGATCCCCCCTTGTGGAGTGGGATAATTGTAGCTGTGCGTCACTCAGTGGGCACGAAGCCTGAGGTGAGGCTATGATTAAACATGACACTTAGGTGAGGTACCAGTTTATTGTGTAGTTCATGTAGTACACAGCCGGGATGTCATCTGGTCCCATGGATGCTGTATTCTTAGCTTTGGAGAGTGCGCTTTCTACCTGTGTGGCTGTGATTACTGGAATTTGGCAATCTTTTGGTATTGAGATGGGCCCTTTAGGGGGTGGGGGGGGTGAAGTTGGCACTAACTCGATCTGCCAGGATATTGGCAATATCCTTGGGATCAGTATATTTAATGCCATTCTGTTGTAGCTCAGAGCAGATCTGAGCATTGCCATTTAGATTCTTGACATAACTATAGAATGCCTTGTGGTTGTTTTTGGAATTTTGGCAATTTTATTTTCGTAACTAGCTTTGAAGGATTTTATGAGGGATCTCAGCTTCTTACTGAGGCTGGTAAGGGAAGTTTTTTGCATCCTGGGATTTTCCTCTGTTCTGCAACATTTTCTTCCTTCTGTTGTATAGTTTGTTTATGGCAGGGGACCACCAGATTGGCTTCCTTTTTTTGGAGGAGAGCATCTTGGTTCTATTTGGGATGGCACAATTCATGCATGAGTGGATGTGCTCGTACAGTGCCTTAGTGTAGGATTCAGCAGTCGAACATTCAGCTTCCGTCTGCATGGGTGTCATGAAGTTTGTCACTTCTGACTTAAGTAGCATGAAGTTGGCTTTGGAGAAGTTTTTTATAGAGGTTTTCTTACTGGGGGGGTGGGGTGGGATGTGGATGTCAAGGGTGATTAACTTATGGTCAGACCTGGCCAATGAGGGAGTGACCACTGGTGTGGAGCATCTATCTCCCATGTTGGTAATGACCAGGTCTAGGATAATGGAGCCCCTGGTGGGACAATGGATTAGTTGATCCATGGTGTTGGAATTTATGGATTCCAAGAACCGTTGGGAAAAGGTGTTTGTACCCGAGTAGTTTTCCCAGTTAATGGCAGGGTAGTTGAAATCACCCAGTATTAGGGTGTTTGGCTGTATCTTAATATTTTCCAGTATGTTTAGAAAGGTGTAGTGAGAATCTTGGGGCATGGTGGGGGATCTGTAGCAAGCTACAATTTGGACTGCAGTCTTACCTAGTGTTAGTTGCACCTGGAGAATTTCAGATGCATTGTGTTGGGCAACTAGCCTGGAGGTGTGAATATACTTGGTGAATATGGACACTCATCCACCTTTAGTGTTTTGGTCTTGGTTTGGTTGCCAAAAAGTGTGGTAAGAGTTGTAGCCTGGTATTGCAGGGGTGCTCTCAGGTCTCAGTTACTCCACAGATATTGTTCTCCATTTTTAGGAGTGCCTCGAAAGAGTGCATTTTGAGGTTTAGACTTCTAGCATTGAGTAGCATTACCTTCATATTTTGCATGCTTATATCTGTTATGGTGGTGGTTTTGTCCTTTGAACCTTGCCTAAAAAAGGCACTATAGGTGTGACAAGAGCTTTAGCCAGTAGCCTGAATCCCAGGGGCGACAGGTGCAGACCATTTCTGGCAATGCATCGTGGTTTGTTGATCATGTCATCCCAGGCAGACAGATGTTCTTCGTCTTCCCTTGCTGCAGTCCTGACTATTGGGTATAGTCCGCGTCCCAGTCGGCCCGAATACCAGAGTATAAGGCTGACGTCGGTCATGGCGCCTTAGACTGACGTCAGTACGTCAGGGTACTAATGCGCATGACCGACGCCATTTCCTCAGTCTTTTTTGCCGCATGGTCCGATGCAGAAGCAATTTTGCGAGTGCAGGTTGGCGTTCTGAGATTTTCCGAAACCGGAGTTTCAGACCGAAACAGAGTTGGCTAAGTAACCCCGTTGGGGAACATTTTGGTTTTTTTCTTGCCTCAGTATTTAACCGGATGTCAGAAAAAGTGAATAACTGTATTTCTTGTGGGAAGCAGATACCGCATAGGGATTATCATACTTTGTGTATACCTTGTTTAGGGCCTGAGCACGACGTTGTTGGTTGCCGCTCTTGTGCTAGATTTAATAAGCGCACTATTAAGAGGAGGCTTGATTGTGCTAGGTTAGTGTTTGGGAAGCGTTGCAATTACAATATGCCGTCGGATGCTCCGACGCCTGCTTCATCCAAGAAGCGCAAGGACAAAACAGTGAAGCCTAGGGGTGAGGAACCGGCAGTCCCGGACGTCGGTCCTTTAGAAGGCTCAGGGGAGCCAGTGGTTTTGCCAGGAGTTTCTATGGAGTCTCAGGCAGATACTTTACTGTTACAGGATGTGCCCTCTCAGGAGGTAGGCCAGGCTGAGGGGGCTTCTCAGGTAACTGTTCTTCCCTCTCTTCCCAAGGTAGTTAGGGCCTCTCCTTCTGTTGCCAAAGCTTCTTTTAGAGGTAGGCCAAGTTCAGCTTCTGTGGGGGCTTCTCCTAGCATTTCCGGCTCTGTGCCTAAGAAACATATGCTTAAAATGGCAGAAGATTTGATTACTCTGATTAGAGGTTCTATGCCTCCTCCTGAAAAGAGGCCTAGGGTGGAACAGGAGTTTGATAGTTTTGAACAGTGTTCACAGGCTTCAGAGTCTTCTGTGGAAGACTTGCAAGAGTTTCCTACTTATTCTGATTCTGATGTGGATGATTCCACTCCTTCAGCTTCTCCTCCTGAGGATTTTTCATTTTCAGAGACTCTTCACTCCATGAGGGAGCACTTTAAATGGGAAGGCCAAGATTACTCTGACTCCAGAAAAAGGCTTAGGGAATTCTTGTTTTTGCCTCAGCATAGGCCCTTAGCTATTCCTCCTGTGTTGAATGTGGTGGAGGATGTTTTTGCAGAGGCCTCTCTGAACCCTGACTCCTTGCCTCCTGCTCCTGTTAAGCCTGATAGGTATTATAGGGTGCCCGAAGCTCATAAGTATTTGTTTAAGAGTCCCAGGGCGGACCCAGAAACTGTTTCTCAGGGGCCTAAAGGTGTTAAAGCTTCTGTGGTTAAAAATCCTGTACCCTCTGATAAAGAGGCAAGGGCTTTGGATAGGTGGGGTAAGAAAGTATACACTTCTTCCACTCTAGCCATGAGGGCGTTGAATTGTCAGTTTCATATGCTGAAATATCAGAATTATCTCCTTTCACAATTGAAATCTAAGGTGGATGCTTTGGCGGAAGGTATTGAGTGTAAAGAATTGCTGGATTTGGTTCATGTGTCTGAACAAGTGGGTAAGCATTCTTTGCAGTGTGGTTTTGATGCTGTTCAGGCCTCCTCGAGGGTGGCTGCTACTAGTTCTGTTCTTCGCAGACATGCCTGGTTGAAGGATCAGAATTTAGCTGAGCATGTTAAGACCAGGATTTTGGATGCTCCTTTACAGTCTGATGTGTTGTTTGGACCGCCTGTGGAAGCAGTTTTAAAGAAAATGGAGGACAAAGCTAAGTCTATGCAGACTGTTAAAGATTTTTTGCAGGTGCAGCCTCCGAAGTTTAGTAGAAATTGGCCTGCTAAGGGGTGGACATATCCTGCTTATGGTTCCCACTCTAGGGGTAGGTCTAGACGTGGTAGGGGCAGGGCTCAAGGTTCGTTTAGGCCTAGATCAGACAGTTCACCTGCTCAGACTTCTGGTGAGGGCAGGGGTCAGTCCTTTCGTAAGCAGAACCAATGACCTGCCTTTTCAGCTGCCAGTGGACTCTCGTCTGGCAGCTCCTTTGGGAGGAAGATTGTCTCTGTTCAAAGGAAATTGGGATTTAATCACTCAAGACAGATGGGTGCTGGATATCATTCATCACGGTTACAGATTTTATTTCCACACAATGCCCCCTTTCAAAGGCATGCCAGATGTTCCTCCTACACAAAGAAAAGAGGCTCACAAGCAAGTTTCTCAGTTACTCCAGATAAGGGCCATTCAGCCAGTCCCTGTATCAGAAAGGGGCTTCGGATTTTATTCTCGCCTGTTCCTAGTACCAAAGAAGGGGAACACGTGGAGACCAATTTTGGATTTATCTATCCTCAACACTTATCTGGACATTCCCAAGTTCAAGATGTTGACGTTACAGCAACTGTTACCTCTGCTGGGCAAGGATCACTGGATGGTAACTTTGGATCTCAAGGAAGCTTACCTTCATGTGCCTATAAGGCTAAGTTGCAGAAAATATCTGCGGTTTCGAACTGGAGATTTTCATTATCAGTTCTCTGCATTGCCCTTTGGCTTATCTACTGCGCCCAGAGTATTCACAAAGGTTCTGGCTCCAGTGATAGCTTACTTCAGGCTTCAAGGCATTCAAATCTATCCTTACTTGGACGACTGCCTGATTCTGGCTCAAGAAAAGGAACACCTTCTACAGCATCTGGAATATGTCATAGCAGTGCTAAGATGCCTAGGGTATTCTGTGAACGAAATAAAGTCCAGTCTAGTACCCTCTCAAGACATGTGCTTTCTGGGTGTGAGACTGAATACAGCAGCTCAGATGGCCTTTTTAACCCCGGACAAACAAAAGAGTCTGTCACTTTACTTCCATCAGCTATCTCATCAGTCCGTGCTGACTGCAAGGACAGTCCTACAAGCATTAGGGTTCATGGCATCTTGTATTCTGGTGCTTCCCAATGCCAAACTGCATATGAGGAAGCTGCAATGGTATCTCAAAAATGTATGGACACAGCACTGCCAAGATTTGGACACTGTCATTCAAATAATACCTTGCCTTCAAAAGGAATTCTTGTGGTGGGCTCAGGAATGTCACCTAAACAAGGGACTCTCTGTGACCCGGCCAGAGGCGAGTCAGATTTTAACGACAGATGCCTCGGACACTGCTTGGGAGCTCATCTAAATGGAAAGTGGATACAAGACAAGTGGCCTGCCAGACTACAGCATCTACATATCAACATGAAGGAGATGTTAGCAGTCCAGTTTGCATTGATGGCGTTCAAGGAGTTACTTCTTCCAGGGCAGGTGTTGATTCTGACAGACAACACAACTGTCATGTGGTACATCAACAAGCAAGGGGAACACATTCTTATCCTCTATGCAGGCAAGCAATGATTTTATGGGAGACTGCGTTAAGCCTGCAACTGACTCTTCAGGCAAGGTTTCTGCCAGGAGCACAGAACTCCCTAGCAGATGTATTAAGCAGACAAATCATGGATCCCCACGAGTGGAAACTGGATCTTCATGTATTTCAGAAATTGACAGTGTCATGGGGAACTCCAGACATAGATCTGTTCGCTTCTCCACTAAACCACCAGCTGCCAAAGTATTGCACAAAGGGGTTTCATCACACAGCTTGGAAAGTGGATGCTCTGTCTTTCAGTTGGAAAAACCTTCATGTCTATGCCTTTCCACCTCTACCTCTTCTTCCAAAGGTATTACTAAAGGTCAGACAAGACAGGCCAAGGATGATTTTGATAGCTCCAGATTGGCCTCGGCAACACTGGTACCCACTTCTAAGGAGTCTTGTAAAGAAGCCTCCATGGCCTTTACCTCTGATTCCTCATCTGTTATCTCAGAAGGACGGTCATCTGCTCAATGTCAAGCTTCAATCTCTTCATCTCACAGCTTGGCATATTCTGTGTTGAAGCAGTAGGTCTCAGCTTCCTCAACAAGTTTTAAATGTGATTATGGAAGCTAGAAGGCCTAGTACTAGGAGAGTGTACGCAGAAAAATGGAAGAGATTTTTATTTTGGAGTACAGCAAAGAATTTGGAGATTTCAGAGCCTAATTTGAGTGTGGCTCTTCAATATCTTACTGAATTATTGGACAAAGGTTTGTCCTTCTCTTCCATAAAGATTCATGCTGCAGCAATTTCAGCTCACTATGATTGTGACCCACCTTTGTTTTCGCATCCTTTGTTCAAGCAGTTTCTTAGAGGGGCAAAGAATATAAGACCCCCACGTAGAGCTCCTACTCCTGCTTGGGATCTCAATTTTGTGTTGGAAAAACTTACTCTACAACCTTTTGAGCCTGCAGCTACTGCTGAATTGAAATATTTGTCATGGAAGACTGCTTTTCTGTTGGCTATTACTTCTGCAAGAAGGGTGTCTGAGTTGCAGGCCCTTATGGCAGTAGAGCCCTTTTTGATTTTCCATAAGGACAGGGTATCATTACGTACTAATCCTTCCTTTATGCCTAAGGTGGTTTCTAGTGTGGCTTTAAACCAAACTATTCATTTGCCTACGTTTTTTGCAGATCCTCAAAATAAAGGGGAAAAGATTTTGCATACTTTAGATGTACACAGGCAATTGCGTTATTATTTGAGCAGGACTAAAGATTTTAGGCAGTCTCAGCAGTTACTTGTTTCTTTTGCTTTGAGTTCACAGGGCAAGCCTGTGTCAAAACAAACTATTTCTAGGTGGATTGGCTTTTGCATTGCATTTTGTTATTCCCATCATGGCAAAGAGGTTCCAGCTGGGATTAGGCCTCATTCCACTAGGGCTACTGCCACTTCAACAGCATTTCTAAGGGGTGGCAACTAAGGATATTCTGGAAGCAGCTACTTGGAGTTCAGTGCATACTTTCTCTAGGCATTATCACCTGCCTATATACTCTAAGACTAGAGCTGGTTTTGCCACAGCTGTTTTACAAGGCATGTTGTCAGCTCCTGCTACTTTATAATTTGCCAGCCTCCCTTACCTCTGCTTTGGGATTCTACCCAATAGTCAGGACTGCAGCAAGGGAAGACGAAGAACATAGTACAGTTTTGTACCTACCATAAATGTAGATGTTCGAGGATTCCCTTGCTGCAGTCCAATTTACCCTCCCTCCTTCCCCTCTGTGTTTCAGGGTGGTTGTGTAGGTGAGTTTACATGCTTATATTTTTTGTATATATATTGCTGTATATATTGTACATATTTATTGGTGCAGGTTGTTTTTGGGACTTGTCTTTTTGGGTCTTCTGACATCTGGGGCAAGAAAAGACTGAGGAAATGGCGTCGGTCATGCGCATTAGTACCCTGACGTACTGACGTCAGTCTAAGGCGCCATGACCGACGTCAGCCTTATACTCTGGTATTCGGGCCGACTGGGACGCGGACTATACCCAATAGTCAGGACTGCAGCAAGGGAATCCTCGAACATCTACATTTATGGTAGGTACAAAACTGTACTATACTGGACCCCCTTTGAATGACACCAGAAACTTAGCCAATTGTTGAAGTCAGCCATTTGTCATTAGGTTCATAGGTTCATAGGTTCATACTAGGCTATCTGCCCGAGGGCATTTACAAGCCTAGCCCATAGTTTTGTGGCTTACGCCACCCCTTTAGTATGGGGAACTATACCCATTATTTTGCTGTGCCTCTGTTGAGCAGTGACACTGAGGTAATCCCTGGGGTATATCTGCGATCTCCCATCCATTGGTCAAGATTTCTCTTGAACAAGGCCAGCGAGGTGCTCTGCCTCACATATACCGGGATTTTATTCCACAGCATAGGGAGTCTTTGGGTGATGAATCTATCCCTCCAGCACGTCCTATTAATAGCCGTGTCGAGGTTTAAGTCTCCCGCCCTTGTGGCTCTGACGGATCTAGATTTTTGAGGTGAAGCATATTCATCAAATCTGGGTTTGACATGGCCTTGTATGTTAGGCAAAGGTCACCTATGAGCAAGCGTGCGACTGAATAGAGCTGGAGTTCTTTCAGTCGGGCAGCATAGGACAGATGTTTGAGACCCTTTATCCTTTTGGTGAGGAACTTTTGTGGCCTCTCCAGTTGCTGCAAGTGTCGGGTCAGATACATTCGAATGGGGCATTGTACTCAATCATTGGTCTGATGAGTGATGAGTATAGGGAGACTATGACCTCCCTTGATCTAGATGAGAATCCCTTCATGATAAGGTGGGCAATGTAGAAGGTCTTCCTAACTACTTTAGCTACATGGGTGTCGAATGACAGACTACTATCAACCTGGGTCCCCAGGTCCCTGATAACTTCTTCTGTACTCAGTGGATTGCCACCTATTTGGTAGCTAGGGGTAACCTTGTTTTTCCCAAGGGTATGACTATGCATTTTTGGCATTTAACTTTAGGCCATGGCTCTGGCACCAGTTATCCGTTTCTGTGAGACCCTTCTGAAGGATATCTGTGTCAGATGTGTTTTCTACTATGGCCCAGTTTGCAGTCATCTGCAAACTTTGTCAGCCATAACCCTCCTGTGTTTGCTTGTACTTCGGAAAAGTAGATGCCAAACAAGAGTGGGCCCAGGACTGAGCCCTGTGGTACACCACTTGTGACAGGCTTTGAGTCTGACATGGCGCCAGCAACTCTGACCCTGTGGGTTCTGTCACTCAGCCAGTTTGCAACCCATCTTGTGATGTATGGGTTAACATTTAAGCTGATGAGTTTTTCAATGATACCTGAGTGGGGTATTGTATCAAAGGCTTTTGCCAGATCGAGGTAGGCTGTATGGACTGCCTTTCCCTCATCAATGGCTTTGGTGACTGTTTCGAAAAAGTCAACCAAGTTTAGAAGGCATGATCTGCCTTTGACAAAGCCAAACTGGGATGGATCCAAAGTCTGCAAATTCCCTATGTCTTTATTTATGAGGTCCATTATGATCCTCTCCATGGCTTTGCAGATAAGGCTTGTCAAGCTAATGGGCCGGTAATTTCCAGGGTCGGTGGAGGCACCGCCTTTGTGAAGTGGGACCACAGTTGCAGTGCGCCACTCCTGGAGTGCGTATCCAGAGGTAAGACTATGATTAAACAGCTGTCCTAGCTGTGGGTTTAATTCCTCATTGAGTTCGTGGAGCACACAGCCGGGGACACCATCAGGTCCCATGGATGCTGTGTTTTTGCTTTGGAGAGAGCAGTTCTCACTTGGGCGTTGGAGATGTTTGGGGGCTGCAATCGCTTGGTATAGATATCTCTCCTTTTGGGGAGGGGAGAAGTTTGCACTGAACCTGTCAGCCAGTATGTTGGCAATGTCTGTAGGATCAGTAATCTTCACATCATTTTGAACTAGTTCTGAGCATATCTGGGAGTTTCCTCCCAGGTTTCTAACATAGCTAAAGAAGGCCTTATGATTGTCTTTTGAGTCTTTAGCTATTTTTCTCTCAAAATTTGCTTTGGATGATTTTATGAGAGCTCTTAGTTTTTTACTTATAGTGATCAAGGGTGTCTTACCTTTTAAGGATTTTGCTCTATCTTGTAGTAGCTTCCTCCTTTTGTTGTAGAGTTTGTTTATGGCTGGGGTCCACCAGAGTGGACGCTTGCCTTTGGTACAGAGTCTTTGTTTTGCTTGGGATTGCCTTATCCATGCAGTCCTGCAGGTGCTGGTAGAAGGCATTTGTAAGTGATTCAGCGGCTTGAGTACTGTTTTCCGTCGGCTCGGGGGCCTTAAAGGAGACCACACTAGTCTTTAGAAGTGTGAAGTCGGCTTTCGAGAAGTTCTTTACTGTGGTCTTTTTATTTCAGGTGGGGGTGGGATGAGGACCTCCAGCGAGATTAGTTTGTGATCTGATCTCACCAGTGAGGGGTATACTTCCGGTGTTGAACATTGTGCTCCCATGTTCGTGATGATGAGATCAAGTATGTTTTCTCCTCTTGTGGGGATGGTGACTAGTTGTTCCATGGCATTTGAGTTTATGAATTCCAGGAACTTTTGGGCTAGGGTGTTTGGGCTTGAGTAGTGTTCCCAGTCTATATTAGGGTAATTGAAGTCACCTAGTATGATGGTGTTTGGTGATACATTTATCCCCATTATACTGTGGTATCATTCTGGGCAAAGGCAGGATGCTACTCAAGGCTAGGGTCATATCTGCCTGGGCCACATGATCCGAGAGCTCTTCCATGTCTCTTTTCATGTAATCCAGGGAGGTATGTCTCAAGTCATTCACTCCAACACGGACAATAACAGAGTCGTATTTGTACTTGTTGTGGAGTGACATGAGTGCATGTGTTATGTGGCGGATCCTGGCACCCGACAGACAGCTGACTGTAATTTTCTCCTTGTTCAGCCTGGTGAGTGGGACATCAGTGCGCCTGATTATAGAGTCACCTATGACTAAAGTGTTGGGTACATTGTCTTGCCTTAGGGGCTGTTGTTGGGTGGCATACTGGTGTTGTGAGCTATGTTTTACTTTGGTTGTGACTGGTGTTTGTTTGTGTTTCAGCTTCGGAGGTCCTGTTGCTTGGGCAGGTTAATTTTAAGGTCCTCAGCATATCTGGGTTTAGTGTTGCTCTGTGTTGGTGTTGATGGTGTGGGTTTTGAAGGGCTATGTGTTGCTTGAGGTGTAGTGCAGATGTTAACCTTCTCCTCTTGACTGTCTAGCACAATCTTGGCTGGAGAGTACTTTGCTTCCAGTTTGGCTATGTAAGTGCATCTCTCGCAGGTTGTAGTGTTGGGTGGGAGGAGGAGAGGGTTGTCTGTGTACATGAGGCAGTTGCTGCATTGCCCCAGTATGCCCAGATTCACCAGGTAGACAAGAGAAATCACCGGACGCTGACTCTTGGACATGCCTGTTTAGGTGCTTTTTTGTAAAGTACAAGAACTATTTCCCTTACCTTTGCAAGGTACTTTGCAATTATAGGCTTAGTGCCTTCGACTAATTTCTCCTTATTAACAAGGGGAGTTGATTGCTTGTATCAGTTTAAGGCTTCCTAGTGCTTTCCAACAGGTGCTACTACTGAGAAACCAGCTAGTTCTAAGGGAAAATTTGAAGAGCAGACTTTCTGGCACCTGGAATACTTTAACCATAGCCCAGCGGTACTGCACCACTCCCACTGGTAAGCAGTAGGACTTTCCTCTACCACAGCAAGATCTGGATAGCTCTGAACACAGAAAATAAAGCCCTGAAACCAGCAAAGCCTGGGATCTAGACTATACTAGCTAGGAAAGGTGGGAAACGAGCAAAAATGATAGTATTTTTTTTGTTTTTTTGGTTCTGGATTTGTTGTGGATGGCAAAACGTCACTGGCTTTCATTTTCAGATTCAGTGATGTCCTTGTTTTTTCATATAGTTCTGCTGGTTCATGTGTAATGACATCAATGGAATCTTAGCCGTACTTGTCACAAAAGAGGGTCTTCTTGACATGCGATACATGGATCCAAGTGGGGAGGCCCTATAAGCAATGGATGGCAATAACAGTTGGGAGCAAAACCAAGTATAGTTCCTTCCATCTGGGGCTGAGTTTCTTCAGGAGTGTACAGTAATGGAGACAAAATCTTCAGGCTGCAAGTCATGATTTTCCTGCTGTATAAGTGGTTGGACTGCATCCAGAATGGTTTTGTGGTAATTCTGCAAAATAGAGCAAAGAGATTTGCAATGCAAAATTATGAACTCATCAGTATCTTGCAATTCTAAATTCTTGGGAAGGGGCATAGCAGGCATTAGTATAGCTCTTCCCATGAGAATTTCATGAGGGCACAATTTTCTAGTGCACTTCTCATATGAAATAAAACTAGGGGCAAAGCTTCTGGCCATTTGAGACCAGTTTCCTCACAAACTTTACTTAATCATGTCTTATTGATTTGATTAACACTTTCCACTATCCCTGAGGCTTGTTGTCTATAGGGACAATGGAACTGCAATTTCACATTCAAACTTTTATAAATCTGCTGTATTAGTCGACCAATAAAATGAGTACCATGATCTGATTGACTGCAACAAGGAACACCAAATATTAGAATTAATTCAGTTAATAATTTCTTGGCTAATGTTCTAGCATAATTTTTCACACAAGTGTATGCCTCTGCCCATCCAGAAAAATATGTCAACAATAACTAATGCATATCTAAATGTCTACACTTGAGTAAGCTCAATATAATCCCATTGCAGATAACAAAGTGTTCACTAAGGCTTTTCCAATGACTGAACAGGTGCAAGTACTGACTTAGACACATTATGCTCTAAGCAAACTACGCAAGTATTTACAAAGTATTAAGCAACTTCTGGAAGATGAAGGGCATATTAGTCAGTTGAAATCTGTTTTATTAAATCATTTTGCCCAAATTAAAAGGTAAATGCTAAGTTTTTACCAACTGATATAAGATATTTTGTGGTGCTACTAAACATCTGTCTGGGTGGCTACACAAAAGGTCTGGAGATTGATTGCAGCCATTGCTTATCCATGTCATTCTTTCATTGTCTTCTGTCTGACTCTGAAAAATAATGGCTCCTGAAAAGAAAAAAATGTTGTTAGTTTCATTCAGTTGTTGCAAAAATATAGCATGAACAGGATAAGACAATACATCTTGTCTTGCCGCCATATCTGCAAAAGTATTATCCTTAGTTACAAAGGAATTGTCTGTTTTATGTGTGGCACACTTCACTACCACAACTTCCCTTGGTAGTAATAAGGCATGTAACAAATCATGAACAAAAGAAGCATTTTAAATAACAGTCCCTGCAGATGTTCAACAATCTCACTTTTTCCAAAGTGTCCCCAAACCATGGACTCATAAGCATAATGGGACTCTATAAAAATTGTTACTGACTGATCTTTGCCAGTCTTCCAGGCTTCAGTAATAGCTATAAGCTCAGCTATTTGAGCAGATGTATTTCCATTTAATTGTCTAGCTAACAAAATTATGTCCTTTGTACAAACAGAAAAGGCTGCTACGAGTTCAGCATGATCTCTTCAAATAATTAGATCTGGATTTTGCAAAGGATATCCAGCCTAGGAAGAAGTACAGTGTTAATAACAACTACAAAGTCGTGAGGGTCACCGTCATCTGCTGTAGGAATTAAAGAAGCAGGATTAAGTGTTGGATATCAAACAATATGTAAATAAGGATTAATAAATAAAGACAATTCATATTTAGAGAATCATGCTGCAGATCAATATTGTGTTTTTATCTTCAGCAACAAAGCTTCTACAGAATGAGGAACCGCCATGTGAGTCTCGTGCCCAAGATTCAGAGCAGCCACTATTTCCACTACTGTGTCATTGCAGCCACTGCCTTAAGGCAGTAGGAAAGGGCAGCAGCTACAGGATCAAGATTCATACTGAAATAAAAAATAAGTCTATAGCCATCATTTCTACGTTGTGCTAAAAATTCTAATGCTACTTTATTTCTTTCACTACAAAACAAGAAAAATCTCTTAAAATAATCTGGCAACCCAAGTGCAGGAGGATTTAAAAGCAATGTTTTCAATTGTATAAAAGTTTGTTTGTCCATGACAATCCTGTCAGGATAAAAGTTCAGGGGTATCTTTCTTTAACAATTCTAAAACAGTTTTCACTACTTCTGCATAACTAGAAACCCAGTGTTGACAGTAGCCTATTAAAATCAAGAAAGTTTGCAGCTGTTTTAATGTAGTAGGATGTAGTGCAGTTTCTAACTCAGCAAAATGGAAAATCTGCCTAGCATCTTATGAAATAAGATGTCCCAAGCACTGAACCTGTGACTTCTATAACTGCAATTTGGGCAGTCTTGGTCAATTGGCACCAAGAGAAATAACTGTGGTTCCTGCTCAAAGCTTTCCTGATGGTTTGTTGATATGCTGATGGCTGCCAAACAGTATTCCACACAGAAGAGTTTCTTTTAGTCTGCTGTGGTATTTAATATTTGGCAAATCCACTTGCTGTCAAGGCAGTGGACATTCATTTTGCCTATGCCGAGTCTGATCACAATTAAATCAAATGTTTAATCATGGCACACTTTGGAGTGACTGTTGAAGCAGGGAAAGAATCATTTTGCTGATATTGTCCTGGGAGTTGCTGTTGAAAAAATTAGAATCTACCTCTTCCTCCATGATTTATTTTTCCCTTCCATGTGCTTATGAGTCAGTATAGAATTGTTGGAGCTGAATATCTACTTTTTTCTTCTGTATGTATGCTGTCTTCTATATATTTTGCTTGATTCACAATTTCATAAATATTCAACCTTTGCCAATTCAAACAAGCCTTTCTAATTTATTCTTGTATAGGTGTTAATAAGCCCTCTACAAAAACTGCTGACAACCCACTGGCTGTTGCTTCTTCTGTAGGCTCTGTATGACCAGAGAAGACCTCACATACATCTATCATGCATTGCAAATATGCATCAATAGGCTCATTTTCTTTTTGAACAATAGCTTTAGTTCTTGCCCAATTAGATGTTGGAGTAATTACTTTTAATAAGTTATTTCTAACCGCTATAAATTCATCTGTGTGCTTTGGGATGTTTTCACTTATTTTCAAATTTTCCCATATCTTTCTAAAAATATCAGAGGGTTTGGTGGCTTTTTATATTGCTCTCATATCTTCAGTGAGTTTTGAAATTGTACATGTCCTTTTAAGATTTTTGCATATTTTTCTGAATGTGTTTGAATCTATAATGGTTTGAAAATCCACTGCCGTCCATGGTCGTACTACCCTTATGCTGTATCTAGTTGCTGTTTGATTTGGTACTTCTCACAAAGGGTGCATGTGTGTAGAAGGTATATCAAAATCAGTGGAAGAATTAGAATATGTTGCTTCCTCCACATTTTGTTTGGCAGGGGTTGTCCACTGATATTCCTCCCCATCTGTAACAGTCAAAAACTGGGAAATAATGTGCTTGATCTTTTTCAAAGTGTGAGTTTTGGTGGAGAACTTTTATTATGAAATCTTTTAAACTTTTCTCACATGCTTAGTATTAGCTCTTCATTTG
Source organism: Protopterus annectens (assembly GCF_019279795.1). NCBI lineage: Eukaryota > Metazoa > Chordata > Ceratodontiformes > Protopteridae > Protopterus > Protopterus annectens. Next base: position 1,792,824,266 of record NC_056725.1, on the reverse strand, counting down.
TGTTTATGATATATTTGTTTTCCTTTGTTAGTTATTTGCAATTAACATTTGCTCCGATGGTATTACAGTCGATACTGGGTGTTGCTTTTGATGGGATATAGTGTTATAACCCAACCCAGAAGGATGATTAGAAGTGCTGGAAATGACTTGGGCTATATCTGGGGAAGTGGTAGTTGTTTCTGCAGCATTTACCTCCACCTGTCATCTTGTGTAGGGAGAGCTGTCAGCTTCTTGAGACATGGGTGGACCATAACATGGAGGAGGCGCAGAAGGTAACAGAGGCCAGTCATCATTCAATGATTTTGGCTGTGTGACTGATAACTTCTCTGATTGTCTTAATGAATTACATACCCCAGGAATGAAATTTTTCATTAGCACATTTTTGTAATGAATTTACTATTCTATTAGCTGCCTGCAACTGTGACTTTAATCTAGATGAATTATATTTTAAACTACTTACTATTGGTTCTATTTGTTATTTTTGGCTTCTTCTATCCCGATATTAAAAGCTGAACAACAAGAGGCTGGTACCATATTGCATTTCTGTTTCAGTTTATTTTTTAGTTTTTCTATAATTATTTTTATCAAAAGTACCCTTTTCTGAAAACTGTAAAGTACTATCATTTTTACTGAGCTCAAACCATTCTAGCAAATAATGACAGCTGTCTTTTCCATATTTATTGAACATATACCTTCCACGAGTCCCATACTCTGGCTCTTTTAAACTACTTATACTGGTGCCCATTATAAAATCCCACTTTCATGCAAAAGGGATAGATATGTGACTATAATTATAATTTACTCTCATTTCCAATGAAGGAATCATGTTTATTCCTTTTTCTTTATATTTGATTAGAACCCACTCTCACTCCTTAGAAGGATACTCTGTCCTCCTGACAAAGATAATCAGTGCTTATGAAAATGATACCCTGTCCTTGTATTTATTGATTGGACACTGTTAGCACACAATGAAAAAATGTATTGCTGTAAGTGTAGTTGATCACATTTACATCCAGTTTCCCGGGCACATACAATTTACTCACTCACAAACAATCAAAACTAGTGGAGAAACTGTAATTATACCATGACCACCACAAAACGTGCACGCTGATTGGCCAGTGTGCCCGTTGTAAATCGAGTTATACTAATGGAAAAAGGTCCGGTCGCCCGGACTTTTTTCCATTAGTATAACTTTTTTTTTTAAAACACTGTCTCGCTATGTTAAATGGGTTTAACATAGCGAGACAGCTTTAAAATAAGCAACGGAGATCTCCGTTGCTTATTTTAAAGCTGTCTCGCTATGTTAAACCCATTTAACATAGCGAGACAGTGTTTTAAAAGCAATGGAGAAAGCAAGATCTCCGTTGCTTTTTTTAGTGTTCGCTATGTTAAATGAGTCTAACATAGCGAGACAGTTTTAAAATAAGCAACGGACATCTCTGTTGCTTATTTTAAAACTGTCTCACTATGTTAAACTCATTTAACATAGCGAAACACTAAAAAAAAGCAACGGAGATCTTGCTTTCTCCGTTGCTTGCACAACTCTGATGTACCGCAGGCGCAGTACATCAGAACTGCCGCGGATGCCAGACATCTGCGGAAGGGCAGTAAACAGGCATTATACTATGCCATTATTTAAGAAAAGTAATAGTTTCTTTTCTTAAATAATGTCATGATATAATAGCAATAACCCACTTCTGGGTGTGGGTAATGCTAAATTTACCCACGGTTGGCTTTGTTTGGTCCCTCGGGCTTCGCCCTCGGGACCAAACCACGCCAACCGTGGGTAAATTTAGCATTACCCACACCCAGGCGTGGGTTATTGCTATAGTAATGCATAGCTGTGAAGATCTTAAATTTTGCTGAGATTTAAAAAGCAGGTATGTATTGATACATCCGAAAATTCCCTGATAGAAAACCTGGCATGTTTGGGCCCAGTGGCAATTTCTAGTGCAGCAACACATAACAACTCAGATATCTGAGTCGCAGAACCAAACACAAGAACTTTCACATGAGACAGTTTAGCAGAGAATAACAATCTCTTTTATTGCAAAGAAAGGCATGTATATGGAAGACAAGGAAATCAAGGTTCTATCTCCCTGAATAACAGAATCATACATTCTTTATACCTTTTCTGATTAAAAATAACATTATTTTAACAATTGTAGAACAACCACTGACCAATTAAAAATTAACAGAACAGCATTAATTTTGCAAACTAAGATATCATGACTCCTTGATTTTCCATATTAAGCATGGGTTCTGAATTCCATAATAGAACTTTCTACAGAGAACAGACATTTTTACATTTTTCCCATGCCAGCAATTTTTGATATCTGGCAGGAAGTAAATCATCAGATACATACTGAAAAACACTCAGGAATCTATCTTGTAATGAAAGCATATTAAAATGAAACACACACACACTAACATTTTCCATCTCTGTGTATGCCTCGCCCTTCACATTTTAAAATACTGTTAAGACTGATATTCATTCAGACTAGATGATCTGTCAGCTTGTAATTGGAGCTACCACTGAAATTTCCTCTTCTTTAATATGCTGTTGAAAATGTCATCTCTGCTATCCAGAATCATATGATCCTATATGTCAGATGTAAACTTGTTAACATTTTGACATATAATGCTATATTTATGCAGAGAATTATTGCTCTATTTTGTAACATACACATGTTCATATTTTATTGCTGAAAGTTTTCTAGAGGCTATCACCACATAAAACTTCTGCAATATGTACCTGTACATATATAAATCACTCCAGCTGCATCTAGCTACATTACAATTGAAATGAACAGGTGCATTTACCGAGGTAGCCAAGCGTGTTATAAACTTGTTTTGACTATTACTGTACCCGCACATAGCATAAAAGAGTTTATCCTTGTAGGTAACTGTTCAGTACTGCCCCATTGCCTCAAGAATTTACCTCAAACTGAATCAACTTTTTTAGTAAATACTGGTTCATTACCAAAATATTGACCATTTTAACATTCTCTTTTATTAGCTTCCAATTAGGACATTCCTGATTTCACTGTTGGCTGTTGAGGGAGTAATAGCAAATGTATGATTTAATTTCCCATTATTATCAGTTTTATTTATCAATTCACTCTCTTTTTGATACAGGAATAAACAAAGTATTTCTGATAACAGCAAATTCATAAAGAATTCCAGTTGTATCGTTTCTCTATAAGCATGTTAATCAGCAATTCAGCTTCTCTCAGATATGCGGCAGTGTCCAATGTGAGATGGGAAGTTCTGATAAAATTACATTGAATAGCATTTCTTTTTGTATATGTATATATATATATATATATATATATATATATATATATATATATATAGGTCTACCTGAAAACGCCAAAAGTCCACAATGCTGAGAACGAGAACACCGACACCGGAAGATCGACAATGGAGATGATCGAACGTTTAGATTCCCGACGCTGAGAACACCGACATGTTAAGGTAAGTGTGCGATAGGGACGGACGTTAGAGTCAGGGTGTGGGTAAGGTAAGTGTGTGATAGTGACCAACGTTAGGGTAGGGTGCGGGTCAGGTAAGTGTGCAATAGTGACGGACTTTAGGTTTAGGGCCGGGTTAAGTGAGTTAGAGTTGGGGTGCGGGAAAGGTAAGTGTGCGATAGTGACGGACTTGAAGTTAGGGGAGGATTAAGTGAGATAGGGTTAGGGTGCGGGTAAGGTAAGTGTGCGATAGTGACGGACATTAGGGTTATGGTTTGGGTTAAGGTTAGTGCATAGATAGTTGTGTATGTAAGGTTTAGTGTAGGTTTGTAAGGTTTTTGGTGTGCTTGTGTTGTGTGTGTGTGTTTTTGGGAAAGGTATTTGTTTTGTTGATTGTCGGGATTGTGGTTTGTCGGGCATGTGAAGTTTCGTGTTTTTGAACTTTTGGTTTCTTATGGTTTTGTTGTGTCGGTTATTTCATTGTCGGTGTTTTGGTGTGTCTGTGTTATCAGGTAGACCTATATATATATATATATATATATATATATATATATATATATATATATATATTTATAGGTTCACTTCAGTTCACTGAACTTTCAATTCACTGACTTTCATTTCACTGACACCATTTCACTGAAATTCATTTCACTGAAACTTCATTTCACTGAAAGTTCATTTCACTGACAACTATTATTAGCAATAAAATGGAATATTCCCCCTTCCCCACTGTAGTGCGACCCTGGAGTAAGAATATATAGTTGGGGGGGTGGGGTGCAGCCCCCACTTCATTTCATATGATATTCTTACGTTTTGATATAATATTGCTTAGTAAAAGAAAAGTAAGTGGGGGGCTGCGCCCCCACACCCCCGATGTGGGGCTCTGCCCCACACCCCTAACTATATATTCTAACTCCAGGGTCGCACTACAGTGGGGAAGGGGGCATATTCCATTTACTTTGCAATAATACTTGTCAGTGAAATGAACTTTGAGTGAAATGAAGTTTCAGTGAAATGAATTTCAGTGAAATGGTGTCAGTGAAATGAAAGTCAGTGAATTGAAAGTTCACTGAACTGAAGTGAACCCATATATATATATATATATTGTGGATGACAGCTGATGGTTTGCAGTAAATTATTTACATAAATATACAAACTTGGTACGAAAAGGAAAAAACCAGCAAGAAAACAGACAGGCTCAGGATATCCAAAAAAAACCAAGTGCTCCGATATCAGTGATGTCTTCTTAACGCAAAAGTTTATTAAAGTTGAAATAAAACAGCGTTTTCGCTACCAACAAGTGTGGTAGCTTCTTCAGAGAACAAGTAAGGTAAACAGTGCAAATTACACTTACAAGTACAAAAAGATTTGGCGCCAATATGCAGAAAAAACTTTACAGGATTGAGAAAATACGTCACTTCCCTACTAAGTAAACCAACAGAAAAAATAACACCGTATAATGGTAAGTAGGGAAGTGGTCTCACAATCTAAAAGAAACTTTTAAAAGAATCTTTTTTACATCTTTATGTAAAAAATGACAATGCGAATAGTGCATATAACTGGCAGTTGTGCCTTTGTGGATGTGAAACTACGCTATAATAAGTGCACTTAAAGAAAGTGCCTACGGGCACAAAACAGAATATTCACGAAATGTGGCAACAAAAAAATATAATTTCATTAAAAAAGTATCCTTAAAAGTAAAAATGTAATAATTATTTAATAAATATAAATACTACATAAAGTAAATCAATTAATATATTAAAACCAATATATGAATCAAATTATGTTTAAAAACTGTTGTCTAAGAAATAATATAAACACTAAAGCCATTGAACCCTATTTTATAAATAAACTAATAAAGAGTATGTTATTAATGCAATTAATGAAGCATACTGGGTATATTTTATCTTAAGTAGCTTTTAAGTCTGAGAACACAAGAAATGTTGCAGTTTTCATTTAAACCAGGTGGATGGAATGCATTAAGTTTTATCTGCCATTCCAATTCCTTGGTTTCCAAGACAATTGAAGTAGGACCACCCCTAATGTTGTGTGGGATGTGATCAATAGCAATAAAGCGAAACTTATGGCCAGTGTGGTGAGTAATATGTTTCGCCAAGGCGTTGTCATTTTTACTTTTCTTAATAGCGTACATATGTTGGTAAATTCTTTCTTTAAATTTACGATCTGTTTTACCAACATAGTACGCAGGGCAGCTGCCGCAGGTGGCTAAATAAACAATGGACTTCGTCTCACAAGTTTATTTTATGGTAAATGCTGTATTTTTTACCATTTAGCTGGAATGAGTTGCCCGTCCTAAGACAGCTGCACCAATTGCAATGTCCACACATGAAAGTCCCTTTTTGCTTTGAAAACATGTCAACATTCTTGTTCCTCTCCAACAAAGCCTTCAAATTTTGTCCTCTCCTATAAACAATAAAGGGCTGATCTCCCAGTTTCTCTAGTAGGAAACTGTTATTCGTAATGAAATACCAGTTTTTGTAAATAATAGAACAGACTTGTTTGGAGTCTGTGCTATATGTTGTGATGAAACTGGATGAGTACTTTTGAGTTTCTACTTGGGTTTGCAACAGAAGAGTAATTGGACCTGATTCTGATGTCATATTAAGACAAGAGGGGGGAATAATAAGCCCTCTTTTGTTGTGGTCCAAGAGGGGTTTATAAAACCCTCCTGTTCTCTTATTCCTGACTTCTAGTCTAAGCTCATGAATTAATGACTCTGGATAGTCACGACAACTAAACATGTCAAACAGTAGTTGACATTCAGTGTCAAAGTAGGCCTCAGTACTACACATCTTGGCTGCTCTAATGAGCTGTCCCTTGACTATTGATCTTTTCTGTTTGAATTGATGCTGGCTAGAGAAATGGAGAAATGAATTGCAGTATGTTGGTTTCCTGTAAATAGATGAAGACAGGGAGCCATCCAACATACTTTTCTCGAGCCTAACATCCAAGTAGTCAATGGAAAAAGTTGAAAAATGATGTGTAAACTTGAAAAATGAAGTGGTACTGTTCATGTATTCAATCAAGAGTAGAGCGTCTTGCTCTGTACCCCTGAAAATGATGAAGATATCATCAAGGTATCTAGTGTAGTAAGCTAACTGGTGTATGTAGTTAGAGTTGTCAAGAATAATTTTTTTCTCCCAGTAGGCAACAAACATGTTGGCCACAGAAGTGCCACAGGGTGAACCCATAGCAATGCCTTGTGCTTGCAAGAAGTATTGCTTTTCAAAGGTGAAAAAATTAGATGTTAAAATAATCTCTAAGAGCTCCGTCACTGTATCAGTCTCATTTTTAGGGGCTCCTAGGTGGGTCAAAATATTGGCAATCCATTCTGTAGCCTCCAAGTGTGGTATAGAAGTGTAGAGGTCTAACACATCTATGGTGAGAAAATTACAAGTAGAATCCAAGATAAGCTTGTTGATATCAGATAAAAAGGATCATGAGTCCTTACAGATGTTAGGAATTAGTTGGAGGTACTTAGACAGGATACTGTCCACTAGGCATGCACAGGGGTGAGTCATAGAAGACCTACCATCTATGAGAGCTCTCATTGGTGGATTATGGAGGTCTTTGTGGATTTTGGGGATTCCAAAAATAATAGGGGTCTTTGGTGATATGATGTCTATAAAGTGGTAGATGTCACTGTTAATTTTCCCCGAGAGGAATAGATCTGTAAAGTACCCCCTGTTTCTGGAGTAAGCTGTGTTCATTTCATTAAGAGAGGAGGTTGTGTAAGCTGGACTATCCAGAATATTCAACATCCTTTCAATGTAATTCTTGGTGTCAAAGATGACCAGCCCACCCCCTTTATCCGGTTTAAGGACTCTGACTGGTAAGTTACAAAGTTCCCTCAAAAGTAGTTGTTGCCCCTTAGAAGTATTGAATTTCTGTTGCCTAGAGAAAGATTTGTAGTTCTTGTCAAGGTAGCTCAAATCAAATTCACAAGCTCTTTCAAAAAGAGACAGTTCAGGGTGTAGTGGAGGATTGTATACACTCAGTAATTTCAAGTTACAGAACTCTTGTTGCAAAGGAGCAGAAAATAATAAGCCCAAGTTAAGTTTACGTGTAAAACATTTTAAGTCAATTATAGTGTCAGTTAAATTAAAATGACGACTGGGTATAAAGGTGTTGCCTAAAGCCAGTAAGTCAATTAGTTCTTGTTCAATAGTGAAACTGGAAAAATTGTAGATGTTAAAGTCACCCTTTGTGTTGACTAAAATGTTAGGGCCTATGTTGTGCCCCATAGTGATGTCACAGTCCGAGTTTGAAATCAATGGTTGTTCCAACGTCCATTCCTGTGACCCTGTTGGCGGTTGCTGTTGCGTTGTCCTAAAAAAACTTTGTTGTTGCTATTATTACCACGATCATATTGATCTTCCCCCTGGTATTGGGGGGATTTATTAAAATTGTTATAATAGTTATTTCTGTTAGCCCTTATTCTGTTACTCCGGCGGGGGCCTTGGTCTATATCCAAATCAGGTTGTTCCTGGATAGTATCCAAATGTTGATCTTGGTTATGGCCAGGGTCATTTACCCTTTCGGGAGGTGGATGATCAGTGGTGAAAGGCTGAGGTTGTGATAAGGGAGTTACTAGTTTAACATAAGCTCTATTTTGTTGGTAAACTAGTCTGTCCCGACTAAGTTTTTTGGCTTTTGTTTTCTTTTAACTTGGATAACAGTGCGTCTATACTGTTAAAAATACGAGTATAGTCGTATTTATATCTTGTGAAGTCCAAGTCCGCCTTAATCAAGTTGTCCAGGTCATTGATTTCTGATGTGAGAGTAGAAATGTATAATGAATAATGTTTAATCATTAATTCTAGGAGTTGGAACCCCTGTTGATCAAACAAAGTTCTTAAGTCAGAGAGGAAAGCAACTTCAGTTAATAGACTCGTAGGTGAAAAAGTGCTCCGCAGCCCTTTAGGAATAATTTCGTCTTGCAAACACTGTTTAAAATAACAAACTTCAAGCTGTAGTTTACGTAGTTTTAATAATTTGGCATCAAATAACTTGAGATTGTTCACCAAGGAGTCTGTAGTTACAGCAGAGTCAGCTGTCTGTTGTGCCGGTGATTCCTGTGAACCATGCTGAGAGAATGTGAAAGTGTCCAAGTCTATGATCCACTCACGAAGTGATGGAACCCCAATAAGCACAGAATTCTGGTTGTTGTTGGTAGCGTTACCAGCTCCCAAAGCGCCTTGTGCAGGCTGTAAAAGTGAACTAGGGCTTCCAGCGGTGGGGTTAGAAGTGTTACGCTGACCCGCTGGGATGGAACCAGAGCCCAAAGTGTTGGAAAGATTATTTTGCATAGTGGCACTGCCGTTGTTTCCGTCTGCAATTCTTAAATCAATGTTGTCCAGACGTGAATTCAACATATCCAGCCGTTGTGTAATAACGGCCAAAAGAGAAGTCATGTCAATATTAACCCCAGACCCTTCTGGGTTAGTAAGCCCGAAGATGTTAGGGCTGACTGGGCTTTCCGGTGATCCTGCAGCCATGGAACGAAAACAAACAAACTTGGTACGAAAAGGAAAAAACCAGCAAGAAAACAGACAGGCTCAGGATATCCAAAAAAAACAAGTGCTCCGTTATCACTGATGTCTTCTTAACGCAAAAGTTTATTAAAGTTGTTTTAAAAGAATCTTTTTTACATCTTTATTTAAAAAATGTTATTAATGCCATTCCAATTCCTTGGTTTCCAAGACAATTGAAGTAGGACCAGATAAAACTTAATGCATTCCATCCACCTGGTTTAAATGAAAACTGCAACATTTCTTGTGTTCTCAGACTTAAAAGCTACTTAAGATAAAATATACCCAGTTTGCTTCATTAATTGCATTAATAACATACTCTTTATTAGTTTATTTATAAAATAGGGTTCAATGGCTTTAGTGTTTATATTATTTCTTAGACAACAGTTTTTAAACATAATTTGATTCATATATTGGTTTTAATATATTAATTGATTTACTTTATGTAGTATTTATTAAATAAGTGATTACATTTTTACTTTTAAGGTTACTTTTTTAATGAAATTATATTTTTTTGTTGCCACATTTCGTGAATATTCTGTTCTGTGCCCGTAGGCACTTTCTTTAAGTGCACTTATTATAGCGTAGTTTCACATCCACAAAGGCACAACTGCCAGTTATATGCACTATTCGCATTGTCATTTTTTAAATAAAGATGTAAAAAAGATTCTTTTAAAAGTTTCTTTTAGATTGTGAGACCACTTCCCTACTTACCATTATACGGTGTTATTTTTTCTGTTGGTTTACTTAGTAGGGAAGTGACGTATTTTCTCAATCCTGTAAAGTTTTTTCTGCATATTGGCGCCAAATCTTTTTGTACTTGTAAGTGTAATTTGCACTGTTTACCTTACTTGTTCTCTGAAGAAGCTACCACACTTGTTGGTAGTGAAAACGCTGTTTTATTTCAACTTTAATAAACTTTTGCATTAAGAAGACATCACTGATATCGGAGCACTTGGTTTTTTTTGGATATCCTGAGCCTGTCTGTTTTCTTGCTGGTTTTTTCCTTTTCGTACTAAGTTTGTTTGTTTTCGTTCCATGGCTACAGGATCACCGGAAAGCCCAGTCAGCCCTAACATCTTCGGGCTTACTAACCCAGAAGGGTCTGGGGTTAATATTGACATGACTTCTCTTTTGGCCGTTATTACACAACGGCTGGATATGTTGAATTCACGTCTGGACAACCTTGATTTAAGAATTGCAGACGGAAACAATGGCAGCGCCACTATGCAAAATAATCTTTCCAACACTTTGGGCTCTGGTTCCATCCCAGCGGGTCAGCGTAACACTTCTAACCCCACCGCTGGAAGCCCTAGTTCACTTTTACAGCCTGCACAAGGTGCTTTGGGAGCTGGTAACTCTACCAACAACAACCCGAATTCTGTGCTTATTGGGGTTCCATCACTTCGTGAGTGGATCATAGACTTGGACACTTTCACATTCTCTCAGCATGGTTCACAGGAATCACCGGCACAACAGACAGCTGACTCTGCTGTAACTACAGACTCCTTGGTGAGCAATCTCAAGTTATTTGATGCCAAATTATTAAAACTACGTAAACTACAGCTTGAAATTTGTTATTTTAAACAGTGTTTGCAAGACAAAATTATTCCTAAAGGGCTGTGGAGCACTTTTTCACCTACGGATCTATTAACTGAAGTTGCTTTCCTCTCTGACTTAAGAACTTTGTTTGATCAACAGGGGTTCCAACTCCTAGAATTAATGATTAAACATTATTCATTATACATTTCTACTCTCACATCAGAAATCAATGACCTGGACAACTTGATTAAGGCGGACTTGGACTTCACAAGATTTAAATATGACTATACTCGTATTTTTAACAGTATAGACGCACTGTTATCCAAGTTAAAAGAAAACAAAGCCAAAAAACTTAGTCGGGACAGACTAGTTTACCAACAAAATAGAGCTTATGTTAAACTAGTAACTCCCTTATCACATCCTCAGCCTTTCACCACTGATCATCCACCTCCCGAAAGGGTAAATGACCCTGGCCATAACCAAGATCAACATTTGGATACTATCCAGGAACAACCTGATTTGGATATAGACCAAGGCCCCCGCCGGAGTAACAGAATAAGGGCTAACAGAAATAACTATTATAACAATTTTAATAAAGCCCCCCAATACCAGGGGGAAGATCAATATGATTGTGGTAATAATAGCAACAACAAAGTTTTTTTAGGACAACGCAACAACAACCGCCAACAGGGTCACAGGAATGGACGTTGGAACAACCATTGACTTCAAACTCGGACTGTGACATCACTATGGGGCACAACATAGGCCCTAACGTTTTAGTCAACACAAAGGGAGACTTTAACATCTACAATTTTTCCAGTTTCACTATTGAACAAGAACTAATTGACTTACTGGCTTTAGGCAACACCTTTATACCCAGTCGTCATTTTAATTTAACTGACACTATAATTGACTTAAAATGTTTTACACGTAAACTTAACTTGGGCTTATTATTTTCTGCTCCTTTGCAACAAGAGTTCTGTAAATTGAAATTACTGAGTGTATACAATCCTCCACTACACCCTGAACTGTCTCTTTTTGAAAGAGCTTGTGAATTTGATTTGAGCTACCTTGACACGAACTACAAATCTTTCTCTAGGCAACAGAAATTCAATACTTCTAAGGGGCAACAACTACTTTTGAGGGAACTTTGTAACTTACCAGTCAGAGTCCTTAAACCGGATAAAGGGGGTGGGCTGGTCATCTTTGACACCAAGAATTACATTGAAAGGATGTTGAATATTCTGGATAGTCCAGCTTACACAACCTCCTCTCTTAATGAAATGAACACAGCTTACTCCAGAAACAGGGGGTACTTTAGAGATCTATTCCTCTCGGGGAAAATTAACAGTGACATCTACCACTTTATAGACATCATATCACCAAAGACCCCTATTATTTTTGGAATCCCCAAAATCCACAAAGACCTCCATAATCCACCAGTGAGAGCTCTCATAGATGGCAGGTCTTCTATGACTCACCCCTGTGCACGCCTAGTGGACAGTATCCTGTCTAAGTACCTCCAACTAATTCCTAACATCTGTAAGGACTCATGGTCCTTTTTATCTGATATCAACAAGCTTATCTTGGATTCTACTTGTAATTTTCTCACCATAGATGTGGTAGACCTCTACACTTCTATACCACACTTGGAGGCTACAGAATGGATTGCCAATATTTTGACCCACCTAGGAGCCCCTAAAAATGAGATTGATACAGTGACGGAGCTCTTAGAGATTATTTTAACATCTAATTTTTTCACCTTTGAAAAGCAATACTTCTTGCAAACACAAGGCATTGCTATGGGTTCACCCTGTGGCACTTCTGTGGCCAACATGTTTCTTGCCTACTGGGAGAAAAAATTTATTCTTGACAACTCTAACTACATACACCAGTTAGCTTACTACACTAGATACCTTGATGATATCTTCATCATTTTCAGGGGTACAGAGCAAGACGCTCTACTCTTGATTGAATACATGAACAGTACCACTTCATTTTTCAAGTTTACACATCATTTTTCAACTTTTTCCATTGACTACTTGGATGTTAGGCTTGAGAAAAGTATGTTGGATGGCTCCCTGTCTTCATTTATTTACAGGAAACCAACATACTGCAATTCATTTCTCCATTTCTCTAGCCAGCATCCATTCAAACAGAAAAGATCAATAGTCAAGGGACAGCTCATTAGAGCAGCCAAGATGTGTAGTACTGAGGCCTAATTTGACACTGAATGTCAACTACTGTTTGACATGTTTAGTTGTCGTGACTATCCAGAGTCATTAATTCATGAGCTTACACTAGAAGTCAGGAATAAGAGAACAGGAGGGTTTTATAAACCCCTCTTGGACTACAACAAAAGAGGGCTTATTATTCCCCCCTCTTGTCTTAATATGACATCAGAATCAGGTCCAATTACTCCTCTGTTGCAAACCCAAGTAGAGACTCAAAAGTACTCATCCAGTTTCATCACAACATATAGCACAGACTCCAAACAAGTCTGTTCTATTATTTAGAAAAACTGGTATTTCATTACGAATAACAGTTTCCTACTAGAGAAACTGGGAGATCAGCCCTTTATTGCTTATAGGAGAGGACAAAATTTGAAGGCTTTGTTGAAGAGGAACAAGAATGTTGACTTGTTTTCAAAGCAAAAAGGGACTTTCATGTGTGGACATTGCAATTGGTGCAGCTGTCTTAGGACGGGCAACTCATTCCAGCTACATGGTAAAAAATACAGCATTTACCATAAAATAAACTGTGAGACAAAGTCCATTGTTTATTTAGCCACCTGCGACAGATGCCCTGCATACTATGTTGGTAAAACAGATTGTAAATTTAAAGAAAGAATTTACCAACATATGTACGCTATTAAGAAAAGTAAAAATGACAACACCTTGGCGAAACATATTACTCACCACACTGGCCATAAGTTTCGCTTTATTGCTATTGATCACATCCCACATAACATTAGGGGTGGTCCTACTTCAATTGTCCTGGAAACCAAGGAATTGGAATGGCAGATAAAACTTAATGCATTCCATCCACCTGGTTTAAATGAAAACTGCAACATTTCTTGTGTTCTCAGACTTAAAAGCTACTTAAGATAAAATATACCCAGTATGCTTCATTAATTGCATTAATAACATACTCTTTATTAGTTTATTTATAAAATAGGGTTCAATGGCTTTAGTGTTTATATTATTTCTTAGACAACAGTTTTTAAACATAATTTGATTCATATATTGGTTTTAATATATTAATTGATGTACTTTATGTAGTATTTATATTTATTAAATAAGTGATTACATTTTTACTTTTAAGGTTACTTTTTTAATGAAATTATATTTTTTTGTTGCCACATTTCGTGAATATTCTGTTTTGTGCCCGTAGGCACTTTCTTTAATGTACACTTATTATAGCGTAGTTTCACATCCACAAAGGCACAACTGCCAGTTATATGCACTATTCGCATTGTCATTTTTTAAATAAAGATGTAAAAAAGAATCTTTTAAAAGTTTCTTTTAGATTGTGAGACCACTTCCCTACTTAACATTATACGGTGTTATTTTTTCTGTTGGTTTACTTAGTAGGGAAGTGACGTATTTTCTCAATCCTGTAAAGTTTTTTCTGCATATTGGCGGCAAATCTTTTTGTACTTGTAAGTGTAATTTGCACTGTTTACCTTACTTGTTCTCTGAAGAAGCTACCGCACTTGTTGGTAGCGAAAACACTGTTTTATTTCAACTTTAATAAACTTTTGCGTTAAGAAGACATCACTGATATCGGAGCACTTGGTTTTTTTGGATATCCTGAGCCTGTCTATTTACATAAATATGTTTTATGTACATTTTTGAACCAAAATAACTAATTGATGTATCCATTCATATTTCTACTCTAAATATTATACACAATCACATGTAAAAAAATTATGGTATAACTATCGCTCAATTAATTTTGAAACATTCAGGTGGTTTCTTATTACCCATCCAAATAAAATATAAATCATCAATAAAACATCTGTTGCACTTAACATACTTAAATAGCTCCAGCTTGTATAAAAATTTATGTTCCCACCAAGCCAAGACAATTTTTGGAAAATACAGTGACATACTAGTCCTCATTATAACCTCCTTTGCTTGCAATAATTACCACTAAAAAGGAAAAAAAATGTTTTACAATATTACTTTTGATACACAGCAAATACTGTATATGTCCTTGTCAGTCAGTTTAGTTCTTCTGATGAATATTATCGCCTGACAGTACACTATCCACATCTAGAAGACTTTTTAGTGTTTCAAAAGTACAAAAAAAACACCACCAATCTTCTATTTTATCTGCTAATTGCAGCTTATGGATATATGACTGAACCCCCTGCATTGCTAGTGGATCATAAATTAAGATTTTAGTTAAACATTGATTTACTTAAACTGTATTCTTAACATTTTTAAAAATATTGTCGGAGGTTAAGCTAGTGGATGACAATACTTTACTAGCAGCTAATTACATAGAACCATATACTAGCACTCCACAAGAAGTAATGGTTGAATATGTGAAATCTTATTGCTTGATATGTACTAGATAGACTAACAATCCAGCATTTTTGCCTACAAGGTTTTACTGATTTTGTAAAAGCTAATCAGCTAGTTAAAAGTTTATAGTGCCTGAATATTTGAACTGTATCTTACTGAAATTGGTACACCTTGTTTGCTGTAGCATAGACTAGATCCAGGCCTGCTGAATCTAGCTTTGTTTATATGCTTGTTGTTTGTTTGCTTGTTATTTCCCTGGAACGCTAATTCCACCTAATACGCGGCTTCTCAGCGCTTCTGTGGATCACTAGTGATATCTGCATTGCTTACTGTACTTATTTCCTTGTTTCACTTGAAAGAAAGTTACTGTTTGTCGTTTTGCATTTAAGTTACCTGTAACACATTGCACTTAAGTTACCTGGCACTTGCCGCTAAAGCAATTATATAAGTCAGCACTAAAATTAAAAGCACTACACCCTCACTCCCTACTGGCCCTTGTTTTCAATTATTAAGGAATTCCCAATATTATTCTAGCATGTCCAAAGGTCAGTTGTCAATCTCCTCTCCGGTCCAGCTGGTGAATCTGGGAATCTTGAGGCAATGTTACAACTGCCTCATGTACACAGACAACCCTCTCCTCCTCCCAACAAATTCCAACACATGTGAGAGATGCAACCATATAGCCAAACTGGAGGCTAAGCTCTCTCAACTCAGTACTGGCATAACCAGTCAGGAGGAGAAGGAAACCACACTCACTACAATTCCAGTCTCACATAGACCTACCACGACATCAAACCAAACACATAATCACACAAAAACATACTCGGAGGCTCTAAATAAAGATCTGCCTAAGCAGCAGAGACCTCCAAAGCAGACACCCAAGCAACCGCTACCCCAAAACAAAACACGTGCAACACATATCTCACAAAGCCAGTGTGCCGAACAGTCACAGCCCTTAAGACTAAACAACACACCTGATACACTTGTAATAGGTGACCGAATCGTCAGGCACACTGACGTCCCGTTCACCAGGCTGAACAAGGAAAGGGTCACGGTGAGCAGCCTGTCGGGCGCTAGGATCCGCCACATAACACAAGCACTCAGGTCACTCCAAGGCAAGTACAAATATGACTCAGTCATTGTTCATGCTGGTGTGAATGACCTGAGACGTACCTCCCTGGACTACATGAAAAGAGACATAAAGGAGCTCTCTGAGCATGTAGCCCAGGCCGGTATGACCCTGACCTTGAGTAGCATCTTACCCTCACCAAGAATGATGCCACAATATGAAGACAAGATGATCAATTTCAACAATTGGCTTAAGTACTGGTGTCATTGAAAGGGGATTCAATGCCTGTCAGCTTGGGATGATATGCTCGACAAGCCACGATGCTTCACTAGGGACGGCTTGCACCTGTCACCCCTGGGCTTTTGGATATTGGCAAAGGCTCTTGCTACCCCATAGTGCCTTTTTTAGGCAAGGCTCAAAAGACAAACCCACCTCCATAGGTATCACAAGGGATAAGAAACTAAGAGTAATGCTACTCAACGCCAGAAGTCTAAACCTCAAGATGCACGCACTCGAAACTCTCCTTAGCATGGAGAACATCGATATCTGTGCAGTAACAGAAACTTGGTTCAGGGCTCCCGAGAGCACCCCAGCACTACCAGGTTATACCTCATACCATGCTTTTCGGCCCCAAAACTTGGACCGAACCACAAAAGGAGGGGGAGTATCGATATTCATCAAAGATCCCCACACCTCTAGGTTGGTGGCAAAGCACGAAGCATCAGAGACTATCCATGTGCAACTAACAGTGGGTAAAACTGCCTTCCAGTTTATAGCCTGCTACAGACCACCCTCCCAAACCCAGGAACCCCACTCGGCCTTTCTGAGAACACTGGAAAATATGAAGGTCTCTCCAAACACCATTATATTGGGCGACTTCAACTACCCAAACATAGACTGGGAGCATTACTCTAGCTCCAACTCCCTAGCCCAAAGGTTCCTAGAATTTATAAACTCAAATGCTATGGAACAACTTGTTACCACTCCCACAAGAGGGGAAAACATACTGGACCTGATCATCACCAACATGGGGACTCTATGCTCCAGACCAGAAGTGTATCCCTCACTGGTAAGATCAGACCATAAACTAATCTCACTGGATATTCACATCCCAACCCCACCCCCTGCCCAGAAAACCACAGTGAAAAACTTCTCTAAAGCAAATTTCACACTCCTCAAAACCGAGGTGGAATCCTTCAAAGCCCCCGGGCCTGTGGAAAATACGGCCCAGACCACAGAATCCTTTATAAACGCATTCTATGAACACCTTCAGGAATGCAAGGATCATGCGATCCCAAATAAAACCAAGACCCAATCCTCCAAAGGCAGACGTCCTGTCTGGTGGACCCCAGCCATAAACAAACTATACAATAGAAGGAGGAAGCTACTAAATGATAGAGCAAAATCCCAAAAAGGGAAGGCATCACTGATCAGTATTAGCAAAAAACTACGGGCACTCATAAAATTGTCTAAGGCCAGCTTCGAGAGAAAAATTGCACAGGACACTAGGGATAATCACAAGGTTTTCTTTAGTTATGTTACGAACCTGGGTGGTAATTCCCAGATATGCTCAGAATTAGTCCAAAATGACAAAAAATACACTGAACCCACAGACATTGCCAACATCCTAGCTGACAGGTTCAGCGCAAACTTCTCCCCCACTCCCCACCAAAAGGGCAAATATCTATCCCAGCAGAGTGCTGCCCCCCTGACATCTCAGATGCTCAGGTAAGAGCCACCCTCTCCAAAGCAAAAAACTCAGCATCAATGGGACCAGACGGTGTCCCGGGCTGCATCCTACATGAACTCCAAGAAGAGCTAAACCCAAACATAAAACTACTGTTCAATCTCAGCCTTACTACAGGATATGTGCCCAATGCGCTCGAGAGACTTGAACCTCAGCACTGAAATAAATAAGACATGCTGGAGGGACAGATTCATAACCCAGAGGCTCCCTTCACTCTGGAATAAAATCTCAGTCCAGGTTAGGCAGAGTCCCTCATTGACTCTCTTCAAGAGGAATCTTGATGAGTGGATGGGAGAGCGTAAGTTTACCCCGGGTATCACTTCTGTGTCACTGTTAGACAGAGGCACAGTATACTAACCTCCAAAAAGGGCATAGCAAAATAAATTTAAAATGGGTGGTGAAAGCCAAACACATTCTTGCTAGGCTTATAAATGCCCTAGGGCAGATAGCCTAGTATGAACCTATAAAGTGCAAAAGGTTAATTCAACAAGCTGCTAATGAGCTTCATCCTGTAATATTGGGTATAAGTCCTTTAGTCTCCACTTAAATACAGGAGCTATATTATATCAGGATTTTGCAAGGAATGGTACTTAAAGACCAGCTGCTTGAAAATGGAAGATTTATTCCTCATCCTCAGGGTGTAATGATCCAGGAGTTGGTTTATTAAAATTAGAGGATTTAGGGGACAAAGTTACCAGCATTGGGACTGCTGGAGACTTTGCATTTCCACCAAAAAGCAGACAGATCTTTGTTTCTTTTGTTTTTAAAAATACCTATTCAGTTATTGTCAAAGTACCAGTCTTTGAACACTTGATCTTTGTGATTACAACCCATATTTATCTAAATTATTTAACCAGACAGTGCTTCTTACTTACTCAGTAGGCTTGCTACTTAATAAGTCTAAAATATAAAGTAAACAAGAAAACTCATTCAGTGTAATTGTTGAAGCTTATATGATATTGACGACAAATTTCTACCTCAGGCTTCCAGTATGTTGCATTCTCTGGGCAGTCAAAGCAATGCTAATTTTTTTAGTACTGGATTTAAAGAATGGACTTGGTTGATGCTTTCGATGTGAAATATTTGCTGCATATAAAAGTATGGTTTAATATTTGTTTTACAGGTTAAGAAATGAATTAAAGACCAAACTTTCACAACCTAAACCTATTCCTAAAGACATGGGTAAGCAATATGATATTTTATTTACAGAAATACTGTGCTTCAATGGTTGTATGCATCTGCGTTGAACAGCAACCAAGGGTATATGCAGTGCACTAGCATGTAATACCTGCAATGCTCTTTTTGACTGATGTTTTTTTTTACTCAGATAATTTTTTTTTAAATGTATAACAAACAAAAACAGAAATACTTGTTTACAGTTAACAAACATATTAATTAATAGATTAACTATATATAGTATTTACACTCAGCCTGACATGAGTAGATTTGAATAATAACACAATTATACAAAAATAATTAAACATAACTCACGATACAGTTGTTTTCATGAGGAGACTGATTCCACTTGTAAAGTGTCAATCAATGTCAAAGCTTTCTTCCAGAGATTATTGACTAATGGCTTAGGAGACATTCTTAGTTCTTTGGTTTTTGACTGATGTTTTTTGTTGTAGGTATTTATCTGCTTGTTTGCAGCACTTTCATCCATAAAACATCTGCTCTTTCAAAAATTAGAAGTAGATAAGGGCATTTACTGCTATCTCTATACAACTCTGTGGTTTGCATATTCAATGGCATGATTTCTGAATATTCTATTATCTTATTATGAATCTGTCAGCTATATATATCTGCAACTTATTCTTGTGTAATAACTTGCTGTCAAGTATTTATATCCAGAATGCGTTGGTGGTTAGAAGCAAATAGTGAGATTAAGAACGTGCATTCATTTAGTCTGTGTTATAGGGGTATAATGCTGATTTATACATAAAACTGGAACAGAGCACTTGCACAGTACTTTCTTCTCTAAAAGACAGCATAGCACATCTTAGATCATTTGTGCAAATGAGTGTTTAACATATGTCTATATATGTATGAGTAATGATAGCTCAAAATACAGTTAGTGCTGAGATTAAAGGGCACTAAGTATTTTATTTTTGAAATGGCTCAGGTAATGCTTGTGATACTTTGTGAATATTGTAAAGGGGTGAAAGTAATTTGAATATGTTATAGATCAAAAAGAAAACTGAATGAATTTTACTTAACTATATTTGCACAAGAGTTACCCCTGGATTTACTATTCTTCTGTGCAGGACTAGCTTAGTCCTGCATGGAAGTGGCCGTTTAGGAGCAGGAAGGCAGCGTGCCATGCATATTAATGAAGGCACGATGCCTGAGCTCCTAATCTTACATGGAGCATGTGAGAGTGCATGGGGCGTGTCTGAGAACAGAGCTCTCAGAATACACACACCCCCACAATGAAGAACAGCAGAAAGGCCAAAGAAATAGCGAGACCGCTCATAGGTGTCCGCATATCCCCAGCAACATTCCTGCATGTGTACAACAGCAAGTAAATACAAATAAAATGAACAAACCCTTTTTTTTATTAAAAATCCGATTAAAGCTAACTGTAGTTGCGCGGGTGTGCCCATCGCTTAGCTACAGTTAATGCAGCTTAAACGGCTGAAGAGGATAACAAGGAAGATATATGCAAATGAAGCAGTATAGCAATAGTGTAGTGGGCAGAGCATTCACCTTACGAGCAGACATTCCATTTTCCATGGCAAATCATGTTATGACCAATAATGTGAAGTTGTTCAATCTCGCCGTTCATTCTTCACTGATGGGTCTGGAGCCAAGGATCGACTCCAACACGGCCATTTAGCAAAGCTCAAAGATTACCAGTAGCTCAAGAGCAAGCCCCTTATCCCATGATGCATTGCTGAAATTACCTCAGATCTAGTTTGCCGCGGCACTGATCTCTTGGTTTCTAGCATTGCTCGAGACTTTTTGTTGGATTTTCTACACATTTGCAAGTTTTTCTTCATATTTCTCTTGTATATGTTTATATATCTATTGCTGTTAAAAGTGTTCCCCTTTCCCTTTTATAACTTGCTATGTTTTGCGTGACTTGTTGCTTCTTGGCCTCAGCCTCAGTAGTTTAAAATAGTTTAGAACAGTTAGAAGAATATATTTATTCTTTATTGTATTATTATTTAGAGTGGCCCTTTGGGCGTTTGTTGTCAAAGTTGTTGATAGTCTTATAGAGGTTATTTTTCAAATTAGATGTTATGTCTGAAGATAAGGAGAAACATCCAAAGTCTGGCTTCAAAAAATGTCCAGACTGCAGACAAAACATTTCGGTGACAGATGCACATGTTCAGTGCGTTTATTGTTTGGGTGAGGTGCACCTTCAGGAGTCCTGGAGTATCTGCCACTCCTTTTCTACTAGAGTGCTGGCTGAGAGGAAGAGGAAGCTCATAGATCGAGCTATCCTTAAGCACCCCTTTGTAGAAGCTTTGTCTGACCAGGATGAGGCCAGCAAATCATCAAAATCCTCTAAATCTTCCTCAGAGTCTAAATCAAAAAATCAAAAAAAGTGGAGTATTCTGTGACTTCGGTTCCACAGCCTTCGGAGACGACAGTCTGTTCTTTTCGGAGCCGGGACTCTGGCTTGATACTGGTCTTCGAGACTCCCTCTTCACCACTTCTCCATTCGGCACCATCGGTGCTTTCTTCCAGGTTATCGGTTAGCCTTTCTATTCGGACATGGATCAACTGGTACAGAAGTTTTAACGGCACCAGGCCTAGCTAAATTGTTGTCGGCTCCGACCCGGGTGTCGGAACCGAAGACCACACTTCCTGACTTGACTACTCCTCCTCCGAGCCATACCAGTCCTTCAGAGCCAGAGGAGGCCAACTTGATGATTGTAGAACCCTTGGAGCTGACAGCAGTTCCAGTACCATCAGCTCCATTTGCTCGGACATCCTCGGTGCTGACCAGGGACTCTAGGAACTGATGCTCCCTTGTCGGATCCGGGAGGATAGTCTCACTGAGTTGTCGGTGCCGACCCTTCCTCTCAGGGCTTTGGCTCGAGTGAGCTCAGCTCCTACCTTGGGCCCAGAGCCCATGGCATTAGTGCGGGAGGGGATCGCGGTCCCTTCAGGTCCATCGACTCCTTCTCATCGGAGCCATGATGCATTCGAAGTCATGAGGTGGGTGTTGTCTGCAAAGACTTCCTCATCATCAGGTTTGGCTTCTTCTTCCCTTAAAGTGCTTGTGTCCACTTCTGCTACCATTGGTCATCCCAAGGGTAGAGACCCATATATGCATACACATATATATATATATATATATATATATATATATATATGCATACACATATAGCCAGGTAGCCCCACTGGATGCTCCTTGCTCGTCTGAGACTTCCCCAGAAGTCCCCACTGAGGAAGTACCTAGAAAGAGACTGTGCAAGAGGATGCACTTGGACTCTCCACAGGAGTCACTGACATCTGACACCGACTTGGAGGAGTCAGAAGGGTCCCCTCTATCCCCCTCTGAGGACATCTCCTTTGCGGAGATACTTGAGATTCTTAGGCAGAGGGGTGATTGGCAGTCCAAAAGCCCTACTGAGGATGAGTCGGTTCTTCTGAAGGCTTTGTGGTCTCAACCTTCCACCTCCTGGGTATCTCTACCCTACAATGAGCTTATGCAATTGGTCTCTCATAGGGTGTGGGAGTCGCCGGAGTCCATGGAGCCTGTCCCCGGAGGCCCAATAAATTTATTTCTGCCCCTGTCGATAAATCATATTTGTCCAAAGGAGTTCCTGTTGATGCTATGGTGGCGGCAGTGGCCACAAAGAAGGAATTGTCAGAAACTTCTGCGTCTATCCATCATCCTAACAGAGAGTCCAGGATCATGGATAGATATGGGAAACACATGTTCAGTTCAGCGACTTTCACTCTGCGATCACTGAACTATCTGACCCATTTCACCAGACTGCAAAGAGATCTCCTTAAGGAGCTGGGAGATTCTCTTCAGGGTACTATAACTGCAGGTATCTCTGACAAAGTTTTGGCCCAGCTTGCTACCCTTCACTCCATTGTGAACTCATCCATGCGCCTCATATCATATGCGGCTGATGGTTCGAGTAGGGCTGCAGGTACAGGGATTGCTCTTTGCAGGCATGCCTGGATGCGCCTCTGTTCTTTTGCGGAGCCTTTCAAGTCTTCATTTGTAAACACCCCATTTGACAGCTCATCCTTGTTTGGGCCAAAGGTAAAGGAAACATTGATCAGGTGTGAACAGGAGGGAAAGACTCTGTCTGCCATCGGAGTCAGTTTTTCCACCCCTACTTGGCCTTTTCCCAAAGGCCAAAGGGGAGGGAAATGTGGTTCTGAAAAGCCCAATGAGCTTTTCAGGACACACATGGAGAAACCCCTGCAGGGGCAGAGGAGTGGGTAATAATGGAAGATGCCACCCTCGTGGCAGAGGGGGTCCGCAACACCAGGGTGACAGAGATGATTTCTCTGGCCAACCCTACTAGTGCTCCTGAGAGGAGGCCCGACTGCCCTACTCTGGAGGTGGTCGGGGGGTCGCTTATCTTTGTACCCAGAAGCCTGGTTAGATATCACAAATGACAGATGGATACAAAGCATCATTTACAGAGTGTATTTCATACCGTTCTCCGCTCCACCCATTCCCGTCAAAAGAATCCCGGACATTCCACCCAGTTACAGGGAACAAGCAGCCATAGAGGTCCGCAAGTTGCTAGAAAAAAGAGTCATCCATCCAGTCCCAGCAGACCAAATAGGATTCAGAACTTACTCAAGATTCTTTTTGGTTCCAAAGAAAACAAGGGATTGGAGACCCATTTTGGACCTCAGCAGACTGAACCAATTTGTAAAAAAAGAGAAGTTTTGGATGGCCACGCTTCAGTCCATA
Organism: Protopterus annectens; assembly: GCF_019279795.1. Lineage (NCBI taxonomy): Eukaryota > Metazoa > Chordata > Ceratodontiformes > Protopteridae > Protopterus > Protopterus annectens. Next base: position 1,792,800,452 of record NC_056725.1, on the reverse strand, counting down.
CTCCACTTTTTGGGGAAGGATAATTGGATGTGCTTGATCGATCTCAAGGATGCGTACTACCACATAAAAATGGCCAGAACATCAAGAGATCATTTGCATTTCCAGCTGGGAGCCAGTCACTACCAGTTTCAAGCCCTGCCCTTTGGTCTCACTACAGCCCCCAGAGTGTTTACCAAATGTATGGCAGTGGTCACGGCTCACCTGAGGCATCTAGGATTCCAGGTGTTTCCGTACCTAGGCGATTGGCTCCTTACCTCCACCACCAGGCATCAACTGATTCAGGCAACAGGATCCACTCTGACACTCTGCAGCCACTTATGCATTGTGGTCAACTTCGAAAAGTCTGCCTTGTCGCCATCACAGCATATCGTCTTTATAGGGGCAGAGTTCGACATGTCAACCACCACTCTACGTCTTCCAGTCAAAAGGGTATCAATTCTTCGCCAACACATAATTTCACGGGTTTCAAAGAACAGAACTCCAGCTACAGAGGTCTTGAAAGTACTAGGTTTGATGGCGGCAGCAATTTTAGCCATTCCATTGGCCAGGATGCATATACGGATTCAATGGCTCCTGTTCACTCAGTGGTCTTTCCAGGAATTGCCAATGATCCATATGATTCTGTTTACAAACTCTTGCAAGAGAGATCTTCAGTGGTGTTTGACATCCCTGCATGTCACAATAGGATTCCCCTTTGTACTTCCCCCTCCAGTAGCCACTGTGACCACGGACGCTTCCCTGATAGGGTGAGGGGGGCATTTTCAGGAAAAGACTGCCTAAGACACATGGACGGATCAAGAGTCACATTTGCATATCAATGTCCTAGAGATGAGAGTAGTACTTCTGGCGTTGCAGTACTTTCAGGACTCTCTCCCTCTAGGGACAATTGCCATACAGACAGACAACATGTCAGTGGTCTGGTATTTGAACAAACAGGGCTGGACCAAGTCTTACCCACTTTGCTGAGAAACCCTCAGAGTTTGGCAGTGGGCTGTGTCATCCCAGTACTTTCTGTTGGCAATGCACATCCCAGGGAGATCCAACATGATAGCGGACAAGCTGAGTAGGGCAATATTGTTACCATACGAGTGGTCCCTCAAACAGGAAATTGTGGACACGATTTTCCACAAATGGATCCAGCCTTGTTGCGATCTTTTTGCCAACCACATCAACACCAAATGCAGAAGCTACTTTTCCCTGATCCCCCCCTCTGGGAAACCCCCTCCCGAGGGATGCACTCTTACACAATTGGCCCCGGGGCTCCTCTATGCATTTCCCCCAATTCCGCTGATACCCAGATTTTTACAGAAAATGAAGTTACTGGGAAGGACTGTCATTCTTATAGCCCCTCATTGGCCTCAGCAGATTTGGTTTCCATTTCTTTACCATCATCTCTTGGAGGATCCATGGACCCTGGACCCAGTTCCAGACCTTCTGACACACCTGTCAGGGGACCTCCATCCTTCCTTGCAGTCACTGAAGCTAACTGCTTGGCTGCTCCAGTTCCCCGTATAGCCAGGCTTCATAATCTTTCAGATGACACAAGTCAAATTTTGTTGGCTTCTCACAAACCTTCCACCAGAAAATTGTATCGTAGTAAGTGGAAAAGATTTTCCATTTGGGCTTCTAACAAAAACCTTGATCTTTACCAAGCTCCATTGTCATCCATTCTAGAATTCTTGACCGAGATTTTTCACGAAAGAGCTGCAGCTGCTACCGTTAGGGTCCATTTAGCAGCTATATCTAATTTCCATCTAGGTATTGATGGACTGACTATTATGCAACACCAGTTATCCAAGGCCTTCCTCAAAGGTACCTTTCACATGAGACCTCCAGTGAAGACTCCTTATTCTCCCTGGAGCTTGAATTTCATGCTGTCCCATATTATTCTTTCTTCCTTCAAACCAGCATCATCTTGTGAGCTCAAGTTTCTGTCATGGAAAACTATTTTTCTAGTGGCCATTACTTCTGCCCGCAGAGTGTCAGAGCTTCAGGCATTATCTATCAAGCCTCCCTATATGATTTTTCATCCTGACAGAGTATCCCTTAGGACTAATCATTCTTTTTTGCCTAAAGTATGTTCTGAGACAAACATCAATCAAGTTATTGAGTTGCCCGTTTTTTCCCCAATACGTGCTGCACAAACTTGATGTTCACAGACAGCTTAGATATTATCTGGCCAGAACAAAAGACTTCAGAAAGTCAGACCAGCTTTTTGTTTCATTCTCTGAAGCCAGAAAAGGTAGACCAGTGACTAAAACAACCCTTTCTAAATGGCTTTCAGATTGAATCACCTACACTTACTCATCTGCTAATAGGTCTTTGTTGCATAAAGTGAAGGCGCATTCGACCAGAGCAGTCTCTACTTCTTCGGCCTTTCAAGCCAAGTTACCTCTTGACGGTATCTGTGCTGCAGCCACTTGGTCTAAGCCTCACACTTTTATCACTCATTACAAAGTGGACAAGGCCTCCAGAGACAGGGCTTCCTTTGGTTCTACGGTCCTGAAAAATGTACTTCTGTGAGCCACTCAGGATTTTGGGTGCTAGGGGTGCTACCCATCAGTGAAGAATGAACGGCGAGATTGAACAACTTCACATAAAGAAGTTATGTACTCACCATAACGTTACATGTGAGTTGTTCCATCTCGCCTTCATTCTCACATCCCTCCCTCCTTCCCCCACCTGGCTGACGGTTGACCTGGAGATTGATTTCATCCTGGTTATTCAATGTTTCTTCCTGTCTGGGAAGATTAGTCCTCTTACTAGGATATGGTACACGCAGCAAACAAGATCTGAGGTAATTCCAGCAATGCATCATGGGATAAGGGGCTTGGTCACGAGCTACTAGTAATCTTTGAGCTTTGCTAAACGGCCGTGTCGGAGCCGAGGATCGGCTCTGGACCTATCAGTTAAGAATGAAGGCGAGATGGAACAACTCACATGGAATGTTATGGTGAGTACATAACTTCTTTTTTCATTGCATAACTTACTAAAGAACATATATTTGTGAACTGGACTGCATTAAATGCACATGTGAGGTGTCAGAGTCGTAATGTTGCAAAGTCCCCAGATAAGCACATGTGCCCCGCACAGTATATGTACACAGGAATCATGGATACAAATGGAAGGTAAAATGTGTAATGAATGATAACTCCATACAGCTTCCAAATCCCCCACTTTCCCAAGAACCATGAGATATAACTGTCCAAATCAGTGTAACTGTAAGCGAGAGTAAGCACTAGTAAGCAAGTGTAAGCACCAATAAGCAGTAGTAAGCATATTTAAGCACTAGTAAGCGAGTTTAAGCTCGTTTAAGTGGGAGTAAGCAATGAGCACACAGGTTAAGCAATTTTGAAGCTAACTCTCTGTAAGCATATGTAACCGGAGGTTAGCATTGCTTACGCTTGCACAAACCTGCGCAAACCTGCTTACAACTACTCAAAAGTGCCTAAATCACTCTGTATCCAATGGCCCTTGTTCTGCCCAGCAACAAAATAAGCAGCCTTGTTGGTCTTGAACCCAGGACCCTATACACTATCGTCACAGTAGTTAACCACCAAGCCATCACAGCAGTACAGAAGAATGAGGTATCACCAAACAAGTCCTCACTATAGTAAAATCAAACTGAACCTGTGAAAGGAATCAGTATACAGCCATGTGTTCCATAACCCACTAAATAACATAAATATTTGAACTGGAGTACAGCAGTAAGCTCAGAAGTGAGGTGTAATTGTAACAGAGTGTTGAAGTCCCCAGTAAAACATAAGGACCCCATACAGTGTACATACACATGAATCATGGATACCAGGCAGATATATAAGATGTAATGAATAAGAAATCAATGCTAAAAAGAAAATATAATGCAAAGTCTAATGTAAGCAATGCTAAGCATTGCACAGGCCAGCTTGGGAGGTGTAAGCAATGTGTAGGCCAGCTAAATCATTGTGCCCAGTGGTATACCCCTGTCCTGGCAGACAGGTTCAGCACAAACCTCACCCCCCCCCTCTCACCCCCAAAAGGGCCCATAACCATACCAGAAGAATGTACAGCTCCTGAAATCACAGACACTCAGGTTAAAACAGCCCTCTCCAAAGCCAAAAGCAGAGCATCAATGGGACTGGATGGTGTCCCAGGCTGTGTCCTACACGAGCTCAAAGATGAACTAACCCCTCACCTAAACACACTGTTCAAACTCAGCCTCTCCACAGGTTACGTACCCATAGAATGGTGCACAGCAATGGTTATTTCGCTCCACAAAGGTGGAGCCACAACAGACCCCGGGAACTATTGCCCTATAAGTCTGACTAGCTTGGTCTGCAAGGCTATGGAGCGCATCATCATGGAACTCATTAACAGAGACATTAGGCACCTTCAAACACTAGACCCTACCCAGTTCAGCTTTGTTAAGGGCAGATCATGCCTCCTAAACTTGGTGGACTTCTTTGAGACAGTTACCAAGGCTATAGAAGAGGGAAAGGTGGTACACACAGCCTACCTAGACCTCGCAAAGGCCTTTGACACCATTCCCCATTCTGGTATGATAGACAAGCTCACCAGCCTGAACATAAACCCCTACATCACAAGGTGGGTTGCCAGCTGGCTCACAGACAGAACCCACATGGTAAGAGTTGTGGGAGCTAGGTCTGACTCTAAACCAGTTACAAGTGGAGTTCCCCAGGGCTCAGTCCTAGGACCCCTCCTGTTCGGCATATACTTCTCAGAGGTACAGGCAAGCACAGGAGGACTATGGCTGACCAGGTTCGCAGACGTCTGCAAACTAGGGGCTATAATTGACTCTCCGGCTGACACAGACATCCTCCTAAAGGGTCTCACTGAGACGGATGCCTGGTGTCAAAATCATGGCCTCAAGCTAAATGCCAAAAAGTGCATAGTCATCCACTTTGGAAAAAACAAAGTACCCACAAACTACCACGTAGGTGGTAGTCCTTTAAATATGGAAGACGTAATAAGGGATCTGGAGACCCAAGTAGATATTAAACTCTCCTTTGATAATCACATTGGCAGAGTGGTTAGAAAATCCTTCTACATGGCCCACCTTATCACATAAGGGTTTGCATCCAGATTAAAAGAGGTCATTGTGCCCCTCTACTCATTGCTCATCAGACTCATCATAGAGTACAATACCCCATTTGGGATGTATCTTACAAGACACCTGCAACAACTGGAAAGACCACAGAAGTACCTCACCAAGAGGATCACTGGCCTCAAACATTTGCCCTATGCAGCTCGACTGAAGAAACTCCAGCTGTATTCAGTTGCATACTGCCTACTCAGAGGTGATCTCTGCCTAACATACAAGGCCATGTCCAACCCAGAACTGATGGACATGCTCCACCTAAAGAAAAGCTTATCCCCTTGAGCCACACGCTCTAGGGATCTAAACCTCACCACAACAATAAATAGGACGTGCTGGAGGGATAGATTCCTGTCACAGAGACTTCCCATGCTTTGGAACAAAATTCCAATCTACATTAGGCAGAGCTTCTCGCTAACGCTCTTCAAGAGAAACCTTGACGAGTGGATGGGAAACAGAAAGTTTACCCCAGGGATCACTTCAGTGGCTCTGCTGGACAGAGGCACAGGGAACTAATATAAGGGGGCGGTGAAAGCCAACACATTCTGGCTAGGCTTTTAAATGCCTTCAGGCAGATAGCCTAGTACCTACCTATGAACCTATAAACAATGCCAACCTTAGGTAAGCAGGTTTGCCCATAGCCTAACCTTTTCAAAACCGGCCAAACACAGTAAAGTGAGGGAAATCGGCACTACTTAAACCCAACAGGTGGGAATACATCTCATAACCAGTTGTAGCTTCCCCTTGCAGGCACCATATCAGAAAGGGGAGAGGGAGTGCGCTTTCGGGTGCAGCACTGGTGCATCCAGGAGTTCAGAGTCACGGCAGGACTCCTTGTCAAAGACCATGAGCAGGGTCAATACCAGGGTTCCCAATATAAGGCGGAAGCCTGGGACCGTCTCGCCTGTGATCTCACCAGTGCCACTGGCATACCTAGAACTGGTGAGCAGGTCAGGCATCGCTATGCTGACCTGAAGCGGTGTAAGGGGGACCTCTTGGAGCAGTGGATCCAAGAGGCTAGAACGGCAGGGGATGTCCCAGCTGTGTGTAAGTATCACTCAACTATGTGTGTAATAATAGCAAGCTCATGTATATCATGGATAGGTATGGCTAAATATTCCTCTTATGTCCTCCACAGCTGCAAGTAAGTGGGCCATGAACCAGGAGGCTCATGGAAGTCACCTGGAAAGGTAGCGATGCGAGGCAGGTTAGTAATAGTCTTGCATGTACTGTCATAGGAAATAAATCTAAAAGTATTAGTACATTAATTGCCTGTATAAAACCTGTATTGTTTAAGGCAAGTACTGCATACACCAGAGAATATGGCAGGAAGAGTCTCATATAGTTTGTATGTAAATAAAAGCGTGATAGCCTGACAATAAAGGTCTAACTGCTGGACTGCATGTGTATACTCTGGTATCATATGGTAATGTAGATTTGCAATCACATAATAGTACTTTTGTATTAAGCACTGTTACCCACACTGTGCACCATAAATAGAATATGTAGGAATGCCTGTATATGACTGCTGTAATCCCCAGAGGCCATATAGTACAACTTAGTGACACATAGACAGAAAACAAGGCAAAGGCAAACAACAAAACCTGAATAGCACATGCAACTGAGACGTGAACTGTTGTATTTTTAGCACACACAGCCATGGTTCGAATCCTGGCACTGATAGTAGTCTGCATGAAGAATCATACCCCACAACTGTACAGATATGTCCTGAATGTCCACTAAAGTGGCCTATATAAGTGGCCTATATCTGTTGCCTGTCAACCTGACCTCCTGGGAAATCAGTGGGATGATCCCAGATATATAGGCAGCAAACAGAAAATACAAGTGATTGACACACATCTGTGAGAACAAAGATGGCACACTAGCAACTCTCCAAAACCTTATGAGAGTAAGAAACTACGTATGTCCTATTTACACCCCCATGTTGCCAAGCTGTGGCCAGAGTGCGTACAGTAACAGAGTGAGATGTATGTGCATAATAGTAATGTGGAATCTGGTACTGTGTATGGCAACATTCAGGTAGTGCTAACAAACATTTCTCCCACAGGTCTGTCAGATACCAACACTGTGCCCAGAAATACAAGAATGATACCCTGTGCTGGTACTGTTTACTTTGGTATTGTATGGCATTGTGACTGATGCAGTTGCTCTGAATAATAAGGTATTACTCATCACTGTTGCCCACACTGTCCTACAAAATATAACTGTCTAGGAAATCCTGCATAAGGGTGTTGTCATACAAGGTCAGAATGCAAAACCACAGGAAAATTATAAGACAGAAAGCAGATAAGAGATATACAGTAATATATATACAGCACACACAACTCTGGT